>NW_012108419.1:201484-209844 GCF_000951045.1 Mandrillus leucophaeus
CCTTGATTCCTATCCCACAGAGTAATCTAGCCTGCAGTTGGAAAGCAGAGCTAGTGAAAACCAATTCTATAGTTCAAGGGGTCCCAAACCCTAGGCCGTGGACTGGTACTGGTCTGTGGCCTGTTAGGAGCTGGGCTGCACAGAAGGAGGTGAGTGGCAGGCGAGCGAGCATTACCACCCGAGCTCTGCCTCCTGTCAGATCAGTGACGGCATTCGATTCTCATAGGAGAGCAAACCTTGTTGTGAACCGTGCATGCGAGGGATCTGAGTTGCGTGCTCCTTACGAGAATCTAATGCCATAACCCATTCCCACCCCCGTCTGTGGAAAAATTGTCTTTCATGAAACCAGTCCCTAAATGTTGGAGCCAAAAATGTTGGAGATTGTTGCTGTAGTTTCTAATTATTGAGACGTGGAGGTCACACTAAAAACCTTTACTAGGAGTGTCCCTTGTAATCACAGACCTTTGGTCAGCCATTCATCTTTTTTAAAAGTTTCACCTTTTCTAGGACATCATTGTTCCTACCTAATTCATACATAATTGTTCATATCCCAAAGCTGATTTGTGAACAACAGTAAAAAGGTATTGTGCCAACTCTAATACAGAGTTTACTTTTCCCAAACTGAAATGGAGGCTTTTTTAACTGTCTAGAAAACTGAAATACTTGACACTAGCAAGTATAATAAAGAGTATAATAACTTGGGGGAATCCAGAGTAATTGACTCTCCAGTGATCGTACTACACCTTTTCCTCCACTCTGAGAGTTTGAACAAAGGAATTCAATGACCTGATCTTTTTAACAAACTTGAAAATTTAAATGTCCTCATTTTTGAAAAACCTAAACTCAGTGTTCACAAGTTATTAGGCACAGAGCAAGAATTTGGTTAAAAAGGAATATGAAGTGGAACTTGGTTTTTAAGTCATACATAGCAGATACTTAGGTGTGTGTTTGCCACACTTAAATGAGGTCACAGAATCTTAGAAAGAGTCAAACTCACCCACTACACCCCTCCAGCAGGATGATTGCTCCCTTTGCTGGAGAGTTTGCTCTTTTTTTTTTTAATGTTTGTCTTCCTTAATGTCAGCATGTCTGTTTTTCCAGCCACCCAAGCACTTTGTTTTATAAACATTCAGCTGTCAGTGTAAAAGACTGTAAAAGAACACCTGCTCTCACGACTTTAAAATTCTAAATGCTCCTCTCCCTTTTAGTCATCAAATATTTAAATGAATTTGTCTGCTCTCTGGATCTCATCTTTTTTCCTACAGTGTCTCCAGGCTTTGTGATTAGTTTAGGCCTAGTTGAACTTAGGCTTACATCCAATCGATTGAATCCCATTGGGTAGCCTCTGAATGGATAATCTGTTATTTTTTATTGTATGAGTAAAGTCATTTTATTACAATAATATGTATTAAAGGAATTCTGTATTCAGAAGGGTCTGCTGAACATTGAAGCATAAGTGGACAAAGCTGGGACTTGAGCCAGATCATTGTCCAGGTTCAGGGAGGCTCTGAAAATTATCTAAGAGCTGGAGGTACCCTTCTGATGGTAAGCAGAAACACATGAGTGAGCAGAAAGAGTAAAGATGCATCGTTAAGATTCATGTGGGTGTAAGTAACAACAGTAACAAGAAAAAAAAATACCTCAAACATGCTTAATCAAGAAAGAGACTCCTAGCTCTGGAAGTTGAGCCAAAATATGTACTTCAGGATTGATGAGTCCGGTGGCTCTGGTCCATTTCCCTGCCATTCCCTTGGCTTTAATTTACTCCCAGGGCTGGCAGTGAGATGGGTCAAGGCTCACACCTTCACCTGACAACACCAGAGGGAAGGAACTTTTCAGAAGCCCTCAGCAACTTCTTGTGTTTTATTGGCCTAGAGTGAATCATACACTTATTGTTAAACCAGTCACTGCAAAGAACAGATTTACCTACACATCAGACAAACCTACTTTTAGAATTAAGGTTAGGTCCTCTTCTTTAAGACCAGAGTTTCTCAAACTCAATATTATTGACATTATGGGCCAGATACTTATTTGTTGTTGGGGGCTATTCCGTATCTTATAGGATGTTTAATAGCATCCTTCACCTCCACGCACTAGATTCTAGGAGTTGCCCTTCCTTAGGACAACTAAAAATGCCTCCAGGCTTGGCGCACTGGCTCATACCTGTAATCCCAGCATTTGGGGAGGCCGAGGTGGGAGGACTGTTTGGGCTTAGGAGTTCGAGACCAGCCTGGGCAACATAGTGAGACTTTGTCTCTATAAAAACAAATAAACAAAATTAAGTGGGCACGGTGGTGCGCACCTGTGCTCCAGCTACTTCGGAGGCTGACGTGGGAGGATCACTTGAGCCCAGGATGCTGGGGCTGCAGGGAGCTGAAATCGCATCACTGCACTCCAACTTAGGTGACAGAGCAAGACCATGTCTCGGGAAAAAAATGCCTCCAGACATTGCCAAATGTCTTTTTGGGGGCAAAACTGTTTCCCCACCTCCCCCTGTTTGAGAACCCTGGACCTAAACACATGAGGACACCTAAATAAGAAGCCAGCTTAGGTAGGAAGTAGGGAATAGGAATGTTCACCACAAAGGGCTTTGAAATAGAAAGAAAATAAGGAACCTTTGTAATGTAGAGAGGCCACAGGGAATGATGGCATCGCCCCCAATGTCGTGACCACTGGTGAGTCAAGACCTAGACGCTTAAACCAAGAGCAGAAGACAAGCCCTGCCCAAGGGAAGAACCAGTGACTTTTTCAGGCATCTCAAACAGAGCATCGAGAAACCAGCCATTAGCAAGAGACAGAGGCAAGTAAGGACCATATATGGAAGCTAATGAGAGACATTCAGGGAAGAAACAAGGATACAGAAATGTCTTTCTCTCCCAAAGCCAGGATCAGCGTGACCATGGGGCACAGGAAGTTCAACAGAGCTCAGAGTTACAGGAAATGCCTTGGGTGCTTATGTCCAGAGAAAATGCTAGAAGCAGCTTCTGAAAGGGGAAGAGGATCCCACTAGACTTAATATGGTGTCTGCCCACATCATTGTGGAGCTAGATATCTACGGAACTTAGCTTAATGCTTTCACCTTAGACATGACTGAAGTGGAAGAAATGGAATCAGGTCCCTACAGGTTGCCAAATTGGTGGCAGCTCTTTTGGAGTTAGGAAGGATGCACTCAGAAAATCTGTGGGCTACTCCGCATTTGTTTTTCTTTGATATGCCTGCAATCATTTGATTAAGCTGTATGTGAAAATCTCGATGTTGGCTCCAACTATACTAAAAAGCAAAAGAATGTATTTCATACTTCGTGTGATGAAGAAGATTAGACCTTGGAGCCTGGGTGAGATGGAAATAGTGTTGGCAAAGAGCTGCTCCAGGGGACTTGCAGGGACTTTTTTACTGTACTATGAATGACTGGACCCTGCATTGTCTAATCATCACCTAGTACCAAAGACAGGGCATCTGTGAGAATCTTAGAGAATCTATGAAAGGCTCTGTGCTGTAAAAACGTTTCTTCCACTGGCTTTATCAGAGAGAAACCCCACATTTCACATAATTGTTAAAGAGCCTCTACAGAAATTCAGTTACCAACTGAGAAAAATAATGAAGCCTCCCCAACAGGCCTCTGGGACCCCTTGAGCTGCCACCAGGAACTGGGGGTGCAACAGAAGAGGAGATTACTTTCTCAAATGGAAGAGCTTGACAAGCCTAATCAGTTGTAGATTTAAGAACCAAATGGCCAACCCAATCCTTCCCTGGATAGAGCCATTACTGAATCAGCCTCTTAGCCAAGAGCAAGATCTGGTGGAGATAAGACAAGGAGAGTGTTGAACGTAGAGGACTCAAGGAACACAGGCCGTTTAGTGGCCAGGGGTCTCAAATTCTATTCCTACATCTCTACTCTTCTTTTTCCAGTTTTCTTGTTCAACTTTTTCTTCTACAGGAATTTTACTTTTACATCCATCTGCAAAGATGATGGTTTTCTTCATTTTTTCTTCAACTATTGAAACAAAACGTGACACTAAGTTGGGATAGGTAGGAAACTGGCATAAAAATAAAATTTGGGCTGGGCATGGTGGCTCACACCTGTAATCCCAACACTCTGGGAGGCTGAGGCCGGGGGATTGCCCACAGTCAGGAGATTGAGACCATCCTGGCCAACATGGTGAAACCCCGTCTCTACTAAAATACAAAATATTAGCCCCGCGTGGTGGCAAGTGCCTGTAGTCCCAGCTACTCAGGAGGCTGAGGCAGGGGAATCGCCTGAACCCAGGAAGCAGAGGTTGCAATGAGCTGAGATCGTGCCACTGCACTCCAGCCTGGCGACAGAGCGAGACTCCATCTCAAAAAATAAAAATAAAAATAAAAATAAAAAATAATCATGCCCGCTAGTTCCCATCATTTCTGACTCCGTCTTCAGCTTCCAACCTGCTGAGTCTTCAGAGACAGAATGGGACAAGGCAACTAAAAATATGAAGTCCCTGAAAGACGCAAACATGCTCAAAATGAAATGAAAATTTTCTCCTCACATAGGGCATTTAACATAAAAAGCAAGCGTGCAAGCATATCCTGTTCTATGTCAGTGAAGTAGACAGATGCAGGGGGCTCAAGCTCAGAGAAACACATATCAAAACAAGTTTCCTCATTCGGATGAGATCATTCACAATCGTATGTATCTGCTATTTCCAGCCAGAACATCTCAATCTGTCCTATAAGTTGATATTTTATGTTGAGTTCTGCTTTCTATGTATTATACAGTTAAATATAGATATGGTTTGCCTTCCCAGACCATACTTGACGTTTAGAAGGAAATGCCTTGGTTTTTGCATTCTTAAAAGGCTTTAGACATAAGCAAAATGAAAAGAATACTGTTATCCCATGTTGGCCAATCTCATATTTAAATGGTGCGTATGAAAGTCCACAGAGTGAAAACACTTTTGCATGCTGGCAATGGCATTGCACATGAAAATCTTGGTGCTCCTGTCCGTCACAGAACCCATGATGCTGCAGCTGCCTCAAAATGAGCAGAGCCAGCAACAACATCAAAACCAGATCGTGCTCAGTGATGAGCCAGAGCAGAAAACAGAAATCAGTGATTCATTAAAGTCTGAACAGACCTACACAGCTGGCTTTGTCTTTTTAGTGAATTTGTCACCTAACAAAACAGTGATTGTTTTTGTTTGTTCACTTGCTTTGATTTTAGTTTTTGGTTTTTGTTTTTCTTTTGATTACACACACACAGAGAACATTGGCTCCCACGAACCATTTCGACCTCCTGCTACAACTGAACTCCAGCATTTTCCTACACACACTTCTACTTCCTATATCAGAGGACTTCCAGTGACACCAAAATGCACTATGTGCACGTAATATCAAAACATCATGTTGTACATCCTAATATATACAATTAAAAAATCTTTTTGTATAAAAACAAGTTTTCACTGAGACCAATACAATGAATTACTATCCATCCCCTATCTGAGTGACTGGGCAAATTACTTCATCTTTCAGCATCTCCCTTTTATCATCTTTAAAACATATGGTAATATTATATGATAAAATATATGGTAAAATATATGATAATATTCTCAGCATTTTGTGATTTTAGTGTCATTCTTCATTTACTATTTGCACATTTAATAATTTTCAAAATTACATTTTAAAGAAGGGACATAAGTTAGTGACTTAAAATAAGGAGCTTGGACCAGGCATGGTGACTCACACCTGTAATCCCAGCACTTTGGGAGGCCAAGACTGGAGGATTGCTTGAGTCAAGGAGTTGGAGGCCAGCCTGGTCAACCTAGGGAGATTCTGTCTCTACACTTGAGTCAAGGAGTTGGAGGTCAGCCTGGTCGACCAAGGGAGATTCTGTCTCTACAAATAATTTTTGAAAAATTAGCCAAGTGTGGTGGCATGACCCCGTGGTCGCAGCTACTCAAGAAGCTGAGGCAGGAGGATCGCCTGAGCCTGGTGGTTGAGGCTACAGTGCACCGTGATTGTGCCACTGCACTCCAGTCTGGGCAACAGCATGAGACCCAGTCTCAAGAAATAAATAAATAAAATAAAATAAGGAGCTTGAAAAGAGAAAAATGTGAAAGATACTGAGGGAGATGTAAAAGACCTACAACATCATCTAGGAATAAGAGCAACCCAGGGGTTACGTGAGACTCCCTGCAATGAACTAAACAGAAAGAAGATGCAGCATGACCCACACCAATGTGTAATCACTGGCAGGCAGCAGCTTCCAATCTAAAAAGCAAAAGCTGTGCTTTTTAAAAATGTGACTTTATTACAGTGGAGATGCAAATGAGCCTCAATCTATTTGCTCTTCAAAAGGTATTCTTGAGCACTATATGAAAGTAACATATTTACTACCAATTGTTCTTATTTGAAGAAAAATTCCTGTGTTTTCAGTTAAAAAGATAAGTTTAGTCTAATATATACACAACAGAAGGTTATTAAACAGGATATGCTGCCATTTGCAACAGCATGCCTTCCATGGATAAACATGGAGGATGTCATGCTAAGTGGAATACACCAGACACAGAAAGAAAAGTACTGCAGGGTCTCTCTTATATGTGGAATATTTTAAAAAGCAAAATACATAGAAATAGAGATTAGAACAGTGGGTATCAGGGACAGGGAGCGGGAGGAAATCAGGAGCTGTAAGTCAAAAGGTACAAATCTGCAGGTAGGTAGGATGAATAAGTCTAGTATACAGGAGGAAGACTATATATAGTTAATAATATTGCATTCTATATTGAAAATTTGTGAAGAGAGTAGATTTTAGGTGCTCTTATAACAACAAAAAAGAGGGAACTATGGAAAGTGATGGATATGTTAATTTCCTTAACTATAGCAATCATTTCACTATGTGCACATAATATCAAAACATCATGTTGTGTATCTTAGTATATACAATTAAAAATCATTTTTTAGGCCAAGCATGGTGGCTCACGCCTGTAATCCCAGCACTTTGGGAGGCCAAGGCAAGCCGATCACTTGAAGTGAGGAGTTCAAGACCAGCCTGGCCAACATGGTGAAACCCCGTCTCCACTAAAAATACAAAAATTAGCCAGGTGTGGTGATGTGCACCTGTAGTCCCAGCTACTCAGGAGACTGAGGCAGGAGAATCGCTTGAACCTGGGAGGCAGAAGTTGCAGTGAGCCAAGATCACACCACTGCACTCCAGCCTGGGCGACAAAGTGAGACCCTGTCCCAAGAAATCATAATAATTTTTTTATAAAAAGAAAATAAGGTTTCAGTGAGATCAATACAATGAAACACTATCTGTCCACTCTCTGAGTGACCGGGCAATTTACATGATCTCTCAGAATCTCCCTTTTATCATCTTTAAAATGTTGAGAATATTATTATCAACCTCTTAGGGTTGTTGAAAATTTAGAAGAGTAAATTCCTGGAAAGAATTTAAAAGACTGTCCTACACAGTAAGTCTGCAATAAACATCAGTCAGTAGTAATAGAGGTAGTACTGGTAGCAGCAGCAGTAGCAGCTGCAGCAGCAAAGCTCTGTACTGTAACTATGGCCAAATCTGTTCTAAGTCCAAAAGAGTCAGGCGGATTGCACACAACATCTTCACATGGCACTGTTACTGTGCTCAAAAGATTTGATCTCTCATACTTAAGAGTCTGAAGGCAACCTGTTTCTTTGACTTGAAGTTGGATGAAAAACATAGATTGTATTGATGACATGTTACATACTTATGGGTTAGCCCAAGAAAGGCCAGGTAACACCTAGTTTCCCTAAATAAGAAGAAATTTATAAGGGGATCTCCAAGCCTAGTAACAGTGCCAGAAAGCATGCATTCTGAGGGCCAAAGTCTGCATTTTGAAGGCCAAGATCTGTGTGCTAAGGGCCCTGGGAACCGCTGAGGCTGCCAAAATTGCTGCATTAGCCAAAAGCTTTGCTGTCCAGCTGAGCCAACTCTTGGCTAAACCACCAAAGAAGAAAAGAAATTGGGTCTCCAAGGCCATTGCATTGGTCCTTATAATTAAAGTGTAAACTCAAAACCTTTAGCCAGGTTTTGGACTTACACTTTAATTATTTTTCTTTAAGGGGGAAATTAATGGACACATAAAAAATTTAAAACACGATAAAAACCTACAAAGTTGGCTTACAAAACTGAGTATTTTTATTGCCCACCAATGGAAATGATGGCTGTGTTTCAGTAGAACTTACACATAAATACTGAAATTTGAATTTCATATAATTTTTACCTGTCATGAAACATTCTTCTTCTTTGGATTTTTTCCCCAATCACTTAAAGGTTTAAAAACCAATCTTAGTTGAAGAGCCATGCAGAAACAGGTGGCAGGCTAGATTTGGCAGATGGGTCATAGTTTTGG
>NW_012108419.1:211859-214056 GCF_000951045.1 Mandrillus leucophaeus
GGGGGGGTGGTCGCTTGATCCCAGGAGTTTGAGCGTGCAGTGAGCCCTGATCACATTACTGCACGCCAGCCTAGGCAACAGAATGAGACCTCCATCTCTTACACATAAAACAAAACAACACAATTCAATAATTACCAGTTTTGCTAGAAAGGCTTCTTGTGTCCTCAGACAGACTTGAGTGCTTTCCCCCTTTCTTTTTCTTTTTTTTCTTTTTTTTTTCTTTCTTTCTTTTTTTTCTTTTTGAGACGGAGTCTCGCTCTGTCGCCCAGGCTGGAGTGCAGTGGCCGGGTCTCAGCTCACTGCAAGCTCCGCCTCCCGGGTTTCGCCATTCTCCTGCCTCAGCCTCCCGAGTAGCTGGGACTACAGGCGCCCGCCACCTCGCCCGGCTAGTTTTTTGTATTTTTTAGTTGAGACAGAGCCTGGCTCTGTCACCCAGGCTGGAGTGCAGTGGCGCGATCTCGGCTCACTGCAAGCTCCGCCTCCCAGGTTCAGGCCATTCTCCTGCCTCAAGCCTCCTGAGTTGCTGGGACTACAGGCGCCCACCACCACGGCCTGCTAATTTTTTATAGTTTTGGTAGAGACGGGGTTTCACCGTGTTAGCCAGGATGGTCTTGATTTCCTGACCTCGTGATCTGCCCACCTCGGCCTCCCAAAATGTTGGGATTACAGGAGTGAGCCACCGCGCCCAGCCCCCTTGAATAATTTTAACAATTTTAATTTAAATTGAGACGTGTTAAGTTTTCCTTTGTATCTCATGCATAAACAGCTGAGTACAGTTTTGCATTCTCTTTTTATTTGGCATTCCAGATGTTCCTTTACCTGTCAGATTTGTCCAGGAAGGACCGGAGAATTGTCAGCAAAAAATATAAAATTTATTTTTGGTAAGTAGATGACCAGCAGGACCATGATTCCCTTAAATAAACATAAAGTTTTCTTTATAAGAGGCACAACCACTTAGGCACAAGGTTTTAGTGTTTAATGAGGCACAGGCATAGGGGATGGTGTTACCAGCCAACTATCAGTAGACCTGCGATGGCCACACACACGAACACAGCCTCCCTCCCAGCCAAGAGGCTGAGCTGCCTTGCAAGAAATCTTCTCTCCCCTCAGAAACCCTCAAGCTGAATATTGTACATTTGTGACAGCTCCTCGTCTTATTTTCTCTTGAAGGATGCCCTTTAGCTTGCATACAGATCTTAGAAGGAAATAAGGGACAATGGGGCCACATGAAGTTTCATAGTGGGACCAGCAGTTTGGAAACCACACCCCTTTCATGCAATCCATCACTCATTACTCATTACAGTTGTTAGATGTTCAATCTAACAACAGCCTAAAGAGACGTTCCCTCATAAATGATGTGGTTAAACCAGAAGCAGTTATTACTCACACTGTTTTACAAATGGTTGTAAGAAAAGAAAGAAAAAAGAAACCCTAATATCTGTTGGGTACCAATCATTAACCTTTTTAAAAAATACGTTTCAGTTAGTATTGTCAGCTTTTGCCTCTGCAACCTAACTAAAAGTATCCAAGGGAAGCTTTTCTTTATTTCTTTAATTTCCCTTTAGACAGGATACTGTGTACCCAATGCCCCAATGCAAGAGAAGGGAGAGAACGACTGGAGAAACAGGAACCACATAATCAGCTTCTGGCTATTTTTGCAAGTTAATTATGGACTTATGGGGTGGAAGCATTCTTTTAAAAATATTAACCAAAGACTCCACTGTTCATTTGAAAATAACTATTTCTGGTTCTTTCTGCCTGCATAGGAACATCATTACCATTGCTGTGTTTTACGCACTGCCCGTGATCCAGCTGGTCATTACCTACCAGACAGTAAGTGTTGCCCCAGCCCCAGAATCCCAGCTTGCTTTCTGCAGGGAGAGTCTCCACTGTGACTGACAGAGAGAGGTACGAGGTACAACTTAGGATCCATTCAAGAATTTCCCGTTGGGGTTCCAATTGGAGTTCACTATTGCTTCCTCTTTCTTTTTTATTTTTTTTTTTTAAGACTGAGTCTCACTCTGTCACTCTGGCTGGAGTGCAATAGCACGATGTCGGCTCACTGCAACTTCTGCCTCCCAGATTCAAGCAATTCTCCTGCCTCGGCCTCCCGAGTAACTGGGATTACAGGCATGTGCCACCATGCCCAGCTAATTTTTTTGTGTATTTTTAGTAGAGGCAGGGTTTCAACATGTTG
>NW_012108419.1:216561-218817 GCF_000951045.1 Mandrillus leucophaeus
CCATTGCTGCCAGCACACCCGAAGGGAGCAATTATGGAACAATAGGTATGTCCTGCCAGGTCTGTTCATGAAAGTGTTTCCTAATTCTCCAGAGAATATGGTAGAAAGGCATTCCAGCCACTAATAACTGGGAATGTGGGCAAAGCAGTTATCCTATGAGATTGTCTTTTATTTGTAAGACGAGTTGGTTGGAGGTTTGGAAGCTTCCTCCCAGCTCTAACTTTCTCCAGTTCTGTTGTTCTGTTTCTTGGATCTGCTAGCCGCACTTGGGCAGAATTCCTTCAATGTTTGCCATCTAATACTAAGGCCCTCTAGGGACTTTTTCATCCAGCCTGGGTTTAGGGCATGAAAGATGTGTCCCAGGGAGCCTGATGTCAATTGACCAGTTGTTTCATTCTCAGGTTTCAGTGGAGTAAGGGGCGATCAGAAGACTGAGGCAGTGCTGCAGGTGAACATGGCTGTAGCCTACCAACCCTTCATTTTGGCTAACTTCATAATTGAACCTGCTGACTGCCACCCAGTCGTTCACATGGCAAACCCCAATGTTCCTTAAGCGGCCTGAAAAGAATGGAATCCTAGACCTGTCTTGTTAGAGTAGAAGCACATTGAGCTGCCTGCCCTTCCATATTGCCTGTGGATCTATGAATGGTGCTCCTTAAAATGTCAGTGTAGAGGGACTGGAATTCTGTGTTCCTGCCCTATCATTCTGTAACTTTGAGAAGCATGTGGGCTCAGTGCAGGCTACTTATTTTTAGTTCTGTAAGAACAGGATTTTTTAAAAACCATCTGAACAGAAGAAATAAAGCGGAAGGTAAGCTCAGCTCATGTGCTCATCAAGCTGCACAAATCTCCATCTGCTCTGGGGAACATTCATGGGAGCAGAAGGATTCTTCCTCCCGAGAATGTTGTTTTCATTATATAATCATAGATATGGCATGTGGGTGATTTCTGTGTACAAATACTTTACCCATGAGAAATGTATAGCTGTTAGATATGTGTGAGCTCACACATATATGCAATAGATGCTATACATAGCTGTGTGCATGTGTATGTGTATATATTTATGTTCATATTTTAATATATGAAACATGAAATATAAGTACAATATTATTTTTGTATCCAAATAGTTAACAGAGCAGATGCTCTTAGATTCTAATATGTGTTCAGTCCTGAAGATAGACAAGTTAAATATAAAAATAGGAGGAGAGGAAAAATAAAAGTCCATTGAGAAGGAATAGAGAGAAAGAACAGGTCTTGTGAATAAGGGGTTTGTTTGGATCAACACAGTATTTGCTAGAATGAGTCTGCAGGGTGCTTTTTGCAGAGAGGAATGGGCTCCATAGGATCTCCATGGCTTCTGAAGGCAGATGAGTTGTCTCTGTTTCAGATGAGTCAAGCTCCAGTCCTGGAAGGCAGATGTCCTCCCCCGATCGTGGGCCACCAGGCCAGTCAGACACAGACAGCTCCGTGGAGGAGAGCGACTTTGACACCATGCCAGACATTGAGAGTGATAAAAACGTCATCCGGACCAAGGTACCCACTCTGCCTCACCATACTCTTTGAGAGGGCAGAAAGTTTGGCAGTAGAATAAATTTCAGCAGTACCTCAGTTTCCTTTATTTTGTTTCCTTCAGGGAAAGTCAAATTTCCCAGAAGCCTTAAATCAAATGTGCCTACAGACTAAAAGCAATACTCTGTTAATTAGCACTTGTTTTCTCAAGGAAGAAAGGTGAGCACATTAAAGAGAACAGAGCATTAATACGCTTTTAAGGTCTGAAGTGGCTGACCGTGGACAATAGAGGCGGAAGGGATCCAGCCAGATGGAAGAAAAGATTCATTTGAGGGGTGTACTGGGGAAGGCTCCCTGGTTCTGTGCGTATCATCTTTCAGTAGGAAAGCTCATTTCTTTCTGGCTTGTAATTATTATTTTGTGTCATATCCAGCAAAAGATATGAAGGTGAAATGCACAGTTTCAGCCCTATGTAGTTCAAGAACCACACAGCAGACAGCTCTGAAAGCTGGGAAATCAATTCTTGACATATAAGAAGCACTCAAGACTTCCAATAAGTTGCCCACATCAGCCAGTCCTTAATATTCCAAGGAAAATACTAAGATTTTTATTAAGGTATCATGGGAAAAACAACATTAAAAGAAAAGTCTTAAATAATTTTAATCAAGAAATTTGATTTAATTAATCAAATTTAGTAAATTTGAATAATTGTATCCCTTAAAAAAATACATATATATATATATATAT
>NW_012108419.1:223702-224978 GCF_000951045.1 Mandrillus leucophaeus
GAGCCTCTGAGGGTAGAGCCAGGTGTCTGTAGTGTCTAAATCCCCAGTGATTCCAACATACAGCCAAGATTGTGTGTTAATGATCTAATAATAGTTAGCCAATTGCATACCTATTATGCAATGAGAACAAGGACTTCACAAGGTTTGAGCACCACTGTTTATAACCTAAATCTTCTCTGCATACTTTGGGAGACTGTCAGAAGATACACCTGGACTGTGGTTTGGGAAAGTTCTTGACAGAGATGGTGATAAATAGGGAAAACTGAACACACATCTCCTTGTGTCTACCTGCCTCATGTTTACCATTTCTACCCAGAGGATGGGACAGCTCTATATCCCCTCTGCATTCACCTAGAAAATAGACATAGTGTGACAGTCCTGAAACGTCCCAATGTTAACATTTCATAGTCCTTTCATCATGATAACAAAAGAAACGCATTTGGGTGAATTCCACCTCGGGGCTGCATAAGGGGGTACACAGAATATTCCCGTTCAAAGCAAGATGGTAACTTTTTTGGAAAAAAGCACCTGTGCTGTGTAAGGTGGCAGATAACGGGTTTCAACATGTTGGCCAGGCTGGTCTCAAACTCCTGACATCAGGTGATCCGCCTGCTTCAGCCTCCCAAAGTACTGGGATTACAGGCATGAGCCACGGCACCCAGCCCATTTGCTTCATTTTTAACTGATCTTTCAATCTAGTTCCCAATTGTTTTAACACAAAGGGAGCTGCAATCTCTTGTATTATTTTGTCTACCAGTCTGAAATTCTTACCTTGCGCTCATTCAGTCATGATATCTATCCACTGCATCTGTTACTTAACACTCTGAGCTTTCTGATCATTATGGGATAATGAGTAGAGTAAATAAAGTTCCAGACCAAAACAAAGGAACCTGATAGCTAATCTAGCCTGTGCCTTCCCATTGAAGGTAAATATTTTTTTGTAAAATTAAAAACAGCTTCGTGGCTTGGCATGGCAGCTCACGTCTGTAATCCCAGAACTTTGGGAGGCCTAGGCAGGTGGATTGCCTGAGCTCAGGAGTTTGAGACCAGCCTGGGCAACATGGCAAAACCCTGTCTCTACCAAAAATACGAAAATATTAGCTGAGTGGTGTCATGCACCTGTGGTCCCAGCTACTCAGGAGGCTGAAGTGGGAGGATTGCTTAAGCCTAGGAGGTGGAGATTGCAATAAGCTGAGATTGCGCCACTGTACTCTAGCCTGAGTGACAGAGTGAGACCATGTCTCAAGAACAAAAGAGAGAGAGAGAGAGAGAGAGA
>NW_012108419.1:225028-234539 GCF_000951045.1 Mandrillus leucophaeus
TTTGTGATTTCCGGCTGGGGCCCAGAGGACGGAGGAAAACCACATTTCCTCTTCTCACTCTTGATTTTACAGGTGGTAAATGTCACTGGCAACCAGGACATCTGTTACTACAACTTCCTCTGTGCTCACCCCTTGGGCGTCCTGAGGTAAACCCAGTCCTCTGGTTGCCCATGAGGCATTTAGAAATGCCTTTCTGTCTAATGTTGTGATTTCAGTTTTTAAAAATGCTAAAAACAACTGTGGGAAACGACTCTATTCAAGGGTAAAAAGGAACTAAACCAAGAAGTTGAGACCACGTATGCTCCTCTCGTTCCTGTATATGGTTCTCAGGAAACATTCCTAAGCAGGCTGCCCGCTAAGATGAGGGCAGTGACATTTTTTAAAATGTCAGATCTCTAGCTGTGGTGGCATTTGTTCACAGGCATGAGCTGGCAGCCTATTGTCTCATTCGATCCATTAAACAACCTCATGAGACAGACATTACTACAATCCCTATTTTTAGATGAAGGCAGGTGAGGACTTGCTGAAGGTCCCTCAGCTGCTACGTAGTGCAGGACACAAACCCAGCCCTGTGGCCTCCCAGGCCATGCTCCAGCCACCAGAACTTGGAGACGTGGAAGAAACATTGCCTGGGAGTTGGGAGTCTGGCTTCTTGCTCCAGAGCTGAACCAGCATTCGTTTCCTCAAATAAAGCTGCTGGCTATGATTGGCTGACACTTATCTGAAATTCACAATTAGAGAGCTGAACATCGACACTTACGTGGGTCCACCTGTGAGAACTCACTCTCACGGTGTAGCTGAAACACTTGCCCGTCTTTGAAGCAGCTGTCCTTCCCAGGACTCATACTATACAAATGCCATCGGGATATGAGAGGATGGGAGGGTGTTAGGAAGCCAAGCAGGCACTCTTGAGAGGAAATAGACACATTGTCACAGGCTGAGTAAGCATCATAAAATGAAGGAGTTATGTTAAAGAGGATTTCTAATGCTTTTCTGATCCTGAAACCTTATGGGAAGGTTAATGGAAAACACTGATGCTGAATTCGTTCATTCCTTCATGCATCATGCATTCTCTGGTCCCTTTGATGGTCTTGATTCTCTCATGGCCTCTCACTCATCCCTGTAGTGCCTTCAACAACATTCTCAGCAATCTGGGCCACGTGCTTCTGGGCTTCCTCTTCCTGCTGATAGTCTTGTGCCGGGACATCCTCCATCGGAGAGCCCTAGAAGCCAAGGACCTCTTTGCTATGGTGAGGAGAGAGTGGGTGGGAGCTAGGGAGGGTTATGGATCCAAACAGGATCTGCAAAGGAGTGGGACATCTGGCTTGATGGTGTGATGAGTTACTATGTGTAACAAACTGCATGAGACTAGAAGCATGGGCTTCCAGATTAGTGATGTGGTGGATATGGCACTATTTAATGTCCATTGACCACCCTTTCTCCTTTTGCAGGAGTACGGGATTCCCAAACACTTTGGTCTCTTCTACGCTATGGGCATTGCACTGATGATGGAAGGGGTGCTCAGTGCTTGCTACCATGTCTGCCCTAATTATTCCAACTTCCAATTCGGTAATTAGAATTTATATCTACTATACAGATTTGAATCATGAGTCTCATCCTGGAACCCTCCCCAAAAATGTCAAAGTCATGCTTGCAAGGATCAAATGGCATTTTATGTGAGCTGAGGTGGTCAGAGAGGACCTCCACACAGAGCATGATCTGATTGAGCAGTGAGACTGCTTTGGGATGAAAGTTATGGAGAACCCAATTTATATTGGATTGAATAATAAGGACATCCAGATGTAGAAAGGGCTTGTGGTTGATTTATCTGGTGGCTCTGCCTTCATTTCTCTGTGATCTCTTTGATTGTACTAAGCCTGTTTGTTGGTTTTATCCTCAGGCTATCTTCCCTGATGGTGGCAAAAGTAACTATAGCAGCCCCCATCTTCATAGCTCCACCCAACAATTCCAGAGGCGGCAAGCTGGGTTCCAGGAGCCTTCAATTAAGAGCAGGGAAGCTGTTTTTTGAGAAAGCCACAGATAACATCCTTTCACACCTCAGTAGCTTAAACAGTCATGAGCCCATTTTTTTTTACAGCATCTGGCTCTGTCGCCCGGGCTAGAGTGCAGTGGCATGATCTGGGCTCACTGCAATCTCTGCCTCAAGGGTTCAAGTGATCCTCCTTCCTCAGCCTCCCTAGTAGCTGGGACTACTGGTGCACACCACCACTCCCAGATAATTTTTGCATTTTTTTGGTAGAGATGGGGTTTCACCATGTTGGCCAGGCTGGTCTCCAACTCCTAACCTCAGGTGATCTGCCTGCCTCTGCCTCCCAAAGTGCTGAGATTACAGGTGTGAGCCACCACACCCAGCCCCATGAGCCCATTCTTGAATCATTCTCTAAGCGCTGGTTAGCTCACACCCAGGTTGCTTCGCCAATCAGAAAAAAAGGTGGGACTGTCTTTAGACCAATCAGCCCTGACCCTGGAGCCAAAGGTGGGATTAGCTTTCCTGAAGCAAAGGGGCTAAGACTGTGCATTTCTGAATTGAAAGTGGGTAGACATTGAGTTAGTATTGAGATGCTGTTAAGAAGGAGGAAGGGAAGAGTTGATGCTGTCTAGCAAGTAACGACGTCCTCCATGCTCAAGGATGAGGATTTTTTTAAACGGTCATTTAATGTTTGTGCTCCGGCTTCTGGTTGTTAACTCTGAGCACCACAGAAATCTGTCACATTTAATTTTTTTTTAATTAGAAAACATTTTCAATGGAGAAAACTACAGAGAATATATCATTCACCACTCAGAATGAACAAATGTCAACACTTTTAAATATTTGCCTAGATCTACTTTTTAGACAATAAAGCACTGTGATAAAGTTGAGGTCCTGTTTTGACGCACTTTCAAACTTAATCTCCTCCTTCCTCCCCTAAAAGCAATAACCATGATTAATTTGATATTTGCCTTTCTGGTTTTTATAATTTTTCTATATTTGTAGCAAATTAATAGTAGTTTATCATTCTGTGTTCTACAGCCTTTTTGCATTCAAGAATATGTTTTCAAGATTTATCAATATTATATCAAGGACATGTAGTCCACTCATTTTTTTTTTATTATTATACTTTAAGTTCTAGGGTACATGTGCATAACGTGCAGGTTTGTTACATATGTATACCGTTCACTCATTTTTAAGGGTTATCTATTGTATAACAAAAAGTATCACATTTCTCAATTCCTCTATTGAACAGCATTTAGATGTTGCCCATATTTTGCTATTACAGATAATGCTACAATGAGCATCCTTCTATATGTCTCTTTGTATGTATGTGAGAGAAGTTCCTTGTGATACCTAGAAGTAGAATTTTTTAGTTACTTGGTCTGTGCACCTTCTATTTTACCAAAAACTGACAAATTTCTCTCCAAAGCATTAATTCCCACTCCCAATAACTGTGTGAGACTTCCCGTTCCCCAGATCATCACTAACATTTGTTACTGTCAGACATTTAAAGTTCTTACCAAGTTTTTGAGTAATATGGAGGCATTGCATTGTTGTCTTAATTTGCATTTCCACAATTCTAATGCAGTAAGCTACGTTTTATTTCTGGCTATTTTCCATCACTGGGCTATAAAGCTATAAATGTGCAGTAATCAATATGGTTATATTTTAGGGTGCTGAGAACGACCTCCCACACCCATCTGGGGCTCATTTTATGGTCACACTGCCTACACTATCACTATTAGGAATTCTTTTGTTATTGCTGTTGAACACCAGTGTCTGAAACGCAAGGGGCGATAGTTGTTTATTGTATCAGACACTCTTCTTCCATGAAAGAGGAGTTATTTATTTATTATATCAGATGATTTTTTTCTGTGAACTAAAGGGCAGCCTTAGAGAGGTTTAGAAGTGGAGTACGTGGGATCTGCCTAGAGAATGTTCCAGGAGGCTGACATGTTAGAGGTCTCCACACAGTCTGCGGGTAGCAAATAGTCCATAGATTGAAGTGAGGGGTACTCAGAGGCTGAAGAAGAATCTAGAAAATATCATCTGTCTGTCACCTACTGAATCCTGATCGTCTGGCTCCTCCTTTGGGTCCTCAGACACCTCCTTCATGTACATGATCGCTGGCCTGTGCATGCTGAAGCTCTATCAGACCCGCCACCCAGACATCAATGCCAGCGCCTACTCCGCCTACGCCTCCTTCGCTGTGGTCATCATGGTCACCGTCCTTGGAGTGGTGCGTCCCCCACCTTCTTCCACCTGGCTCTCAAAAAGTGCCCCCCTGGGTCCAATAAACAAGCAGCAATCAAGTGAACGGGTTTGGATTAACCAAAATCCTCAGTTCATGACACACTTTTATCATTGGCCCGCTCATGGCATACTTTTATTTAGTTATTTAGTTTTTTGGTTTTTTTTTTTCCAGACAGAGTCTTGCTCTATCACCAGGCTGCAATACAGTGGTGCGATCTCAGCTCACTGCAACCTCCACCTCTCGGGTTCAAGCAATTCTCCTGCCTCAGCTTCCTGAATAGCTGTGCCTACAGGCGTGCACCACCATGCCCGGCTAATTTTTGTATTTTTAGTAGAGACGGGGTGTCACCATGTTGGTCAGGCTGGTCTCGAACTCCTGACCTCGTGATCTGCCTGCCTCAGCTTCCCAAAGTGCTGGGATTACAGGCATGAGCCGCCGTGCCCGGCCTTGTTGGTTATTTTTAGTAATGTATTAGGCACCTGTAAAACCACCACAGGATAATTTTAATATAAAGCTAGGCCTGACTCATGTGAAAATGGAATAGGGGTATATAAGCTGACTGGAGAGACTGACTCAAAAAAACAGAAACCACTTTCTAAATATGCATGGGCAACACGTGGTGGCTGTTTTGGTTATTTGAAGTGCATTCGCCCCCACTTTAGACCTATTGCCTCTTCACCATTGCTATTCAGCTGCCTCTCCTATTTCTCTTTTCCATTTTCATTTGGTCCCTTAACCTTTTTTTTTTTTTTTTCCTGTCCCATGGGGGTAAGATTTGTGGGAGTTTCCAGAGGGGGAGAAAAACAGAATGCGCACACAGCTGTTTTTGACTCCTTACACATACAGGAGAGACGGTGATTTTGATGAGTTTTCTAGGGAAAACCCCAGATGAAGCTAACTTCCATCTTTACTCCTAGGTATTTGGAAAAAATGATGTGTGGTTCTGGGTCATCTTCTCTGCAATCCACGTTCTGGCCTCACTAGCCCTCAGCACCCAGATATATTATATGGGCCGTTTCAAGATAGGTGAGTTACCTGTTAATTCTCTACTAAACACACGAATCAACTTCAATGAAAAATCAGACATTGCCTTTACTTATGCTGAATGAAAGTGTTACTGGTCATCATGAACACACGCTCTGGATTCTATGCCACGTTTAATAGCATATATTCTCTCCAGGAGCTTCCTCTCCCTTATAGGATAGTGATAAGCTATTACCACTAGTTCTATTTTCAGCTGAGAAACTAAGATTTGCCACACCTCAGAGAGGAGGTATACCTCCAACCCTTGGTTGCAAACACTTTGCAGTCTGCCAAACTTTGATTTGTATTTAGAAAATGGTACGATCGTCATACCACTAGTTCCACCTAGAGGAACATTTTTCAGTTTGCAGAATTCAAAGGGAGCATTTCTTTAACCATGCTAAATGGTTGTCAAGAATGAATTATATATTTTCAGATTCTAGGGCTGGAACTTTTGAGACCAACTTGCCAATCTTAGAGGCAGGATACCTGCTGAGCTCCCTCCAACTTATCAGAGAGCATTGTATGTTCTACAGAAATCACCTTGTGATCTGCTGTTGGTCAGTCATCATATATGGGAACAGATTCAAGTGGTTTTAGAGCACTTAAATTTTAAAAAATCATTTTAAGTTCCGGTAAGTCGGACTTACATATCCTTTTGTCTATTTTAAGGAAAATTATTATATGTAAACATAGGCAAACCTCTGATATTAACAAAGCCTGGAACAAAAGTCCAAATAAAACCCTGCATAGCTTATGTGTAAGAACATCAAAGTCATAAAGCGGACTAAAAAGCTATTAAATACATGAAAGGAGAGAGGGAGAGAGGGAAAAATATACCTCCACTGCAACGTTGAAGGACTAGGTTCAAATGTAAAATTCTTGGTTCCTCAAAGAACACTTTTTTCTACCTCTGGTTGTGTCTTAAGGAGTCTCACAGGTATGCATGTGGCACCTTTGCCCAACCTCCGATGTTCATCCACATACCCCACAAATAGCCACCACTTGGCCATTCCCTGCTCCTAGAGGTATGTCTTAGTGGTGCCATCTGCCCTCAGGAGGATAGACAAGGGAAGGGGGCTAAGCAGGCCCTAGAGCAGGCTCGGAGCCTTCTGGGCAGGTAGACGCTTCTGGCACCCTGGAGTTCAGAATCTCAAGAAGGAAAAGAGGAGTCCTTTGGCCCTGCAGACTCCTCACTCATGAGGGAATAAGGCCTCTAAAATAGGGGACCCTCTTGTCCAGGTCTAAGAGCAATTCTAAATAAATGAATGGCTTTAAGACCAGAAGACCGAATAGAGCAATTGCTCATTTTCAAAGGTTAGTTCTTTTTCCATGGTCAGTAGATTTACCTCTGGCATGAACATAGCCAGCATACCTCCAAATCCCCCAGTTACTTAAGCCAGTTGTGTAGAACATTTGGCAGGGCACGCTGGGCATGCTCCTCCACCAGACAGAAGGTAAGTGAAGTCATACAAACTAAACTTTCAAAAGGAAAATCATTCGGAGCATTATTGTTCTGGTTTCTTCCAGAGTTGGAAAAATAAATTTGAGTGCAGATATACGCAGTGGAGTGACCACTAATGCACAGAGGAGCTTTCATATATTTATACCACCTTTGCCTTATGCAGTTTTGCAATGCCAAATTATCCTATCTTTTAAAAGACGTGAAATTTAGCGTATTGTATTATGACCATGGAATAATTTGTTAGGGTCCCAACAGGAGAAAGATGTCACACACAAAGAAAAAGAAGGATTTATTCACAGAAGGGCTATTCACAAGATGTGGATGGGGTAGAGAGGAATAAAAGGATATCATGGAAACTTGGGGTTAGCAGCAGTGAAGCTTTTACATCTATAAGCCCAAAAAGACGGGGAAGACATGGTTCCCAAAATGTGGAAGGAGAGAGTTATGGGGGAAAATGTCACTCTGAAAGGAGCAGTGACTTTCATTGACATTCTGGCCAGCCTGCAGTAACCTCACAGGGAGGACGCCAGCAAAATAAGTCCTCCGAGCTCACTTTCCTTCCTTTGTCCCTGTAGTCTCCTGCTGGGATTCCCCATTGTCCAGGGAAAGTCAGAGAATCCACTGACGTCGTCCACACAGGCCCGCCTCCCCAGTGTGGTGGGTCCCCAGGAGACACACTCATGGCAAGTGGGCCTAGTACAGCAAATGGGAGCTAGCCAGCCCGTAGTTTAACTGAATATTTTCCATTTCCGTACCCATGGAGTCTTCCCCAGGTGATTACAGATGAACCAGAGTCCAAAGAAAACGTTCTATTTCGTCGTGACAATGACTGTATCTAAATTTAGTCCAAAGCCAGGAAGTTGGATTCGTGGACAGTGTTCAGCTGACTCCAGCCTTTCTACCCATGTCATAAGCTGCCTTTGCTTTCTAATCACATGTCCTTTCTCTGTGGCCCCTCGGGCTACACAAGCAAATCAATGTGGACACAGGAAAGGCAGCAGCAACGAGGAAGAACATTTAATCATTATCTCTTATAAACCAGAGAGCCGCTTCCCCAAATCACTACTGTGTCCACCATTCCCAGAGCTCTGGAAAACGACCTCCGGGATTTCTCATGAGAGACGCTGGATTATAAACCGGAAGTGGTGCACAAAAGTAGACAGGGAGAGAGAAAAGTCTCAGTTCACTCTGAGGATTTGAAGACTTCTGAATGTTTGCGACAAGCAGAAAGATCCTGTGTTCTTTTTTGACAAGTAAACATTACTTTTATAATCAGAAAGCAAAACTGAAGTCATCCATCTCGAGAAAAAATAAAATGACCAGTAGTTTACATGTTTGGCTACTTTCTTACAATCTCTTCTCTTTTTTTCTCCTTTCTTCTCTGCTTCCTACTGATTCAGATGTGTCTGACACAGGTAATGTTCAGCCACCCTTTCCAGGGGTCTAGATTGCTTTTTTATCAAAGTGACCCAGCTGGCTGTCCTGGCAGCCCTGCTCCCTGAACAGCCTCTTTCAGGCTGGGCAGACTCCATGGGAGTGGGGAGAGAGAGACGCTCGGAGGGGAGACTGCGCTCCACCCTAGCCTGCTCCACGCCGCTTCTGGGATGCCACAGAGCCAGGTGTCTTCCCCCTGGTTAAATTGACCACAGGGGTAACCTTGAGGAGGAGCAGGATTCATAGCAAAGCTGAGATCCACATTCTGGAAAATGTTTGCCTTGGGCAGACCCAGACTGGCATTCGATATCTGTGGTGGGGACAGCTCACAGAAACACAGCCCGCCTTTGAACCTGACTGTTCATGTAACATTTTAATACACACACTCGCTGCATTTCATATCGTCCTTTTCAACTGTGTTTAAAAACCCTTTCCTGTCTTTTTCTCCCCATCTTAACTTACCTCCCCTTGATGATTGTTTCAGTTCAGATAGATTTTCTGAACATGCTCAGTGAGCCTTTAGTTCAATTGTTACTAACTTATAACCACATTGAGAAAGAACAGATCTGAACCTTCACAAGCTAAGATTTCCCATCCTCTAGAGAGAGCGTGTGTTTTAAAGTCGATTGAGGAGACCCATAACATCTCTACTATAAAGAAAACACCACCAGAGTAAACGGTAAACAAAAAGAAGCTTAGCTGAAGGAAATAGAATAAGGGTCGGCCAGCCACCCATGTTATTTGCGAGTGCTTGTTGCTCATGTCCATCTTCCTCGCCTTTCTGCTGTGTAATGCACAGATATGGCATCTCTCAGTGACAATACCATTTTTCAAAGCAAATGCTTATTGCACACCTATTAGGTGCAAAGCATTCTAATGCATTTTAATGAAGGGAGGATGACATCATCCTGGCTCCAAAAGCTTGGGCCACTTCAGAGTATTTGTATTTTCATTGACTAAGCCTTCTCACCATGCATTTTTGTATTATCAGCAGATTTGGGAATTTTCCGGCGGGCTGCCATGGTGTTCTACACAGACTGTATCCAGCAGTGTAGCCGGCCTCTGTATATGGTACGTGCCTGTGTTCTTTGACCCTCTCCTAGGAAGAAGGGGAGTAGTAGGAGGGACAGGCGTGGGGCAGTCACTCAGGGCTCCTAAAATCAAGAGGGCCAGATGGCCCAGGGTGGCTAAAGGCCCGAGTGGGGAAGGAGCATGGTGCTTACTCTTTCTCATAAAAGTCAAGCTAACATGGTCCCATTTTTATAAACAAAATATTTGCTAGTATATAAAAGAGAAGAAAATACATCTACCCAACTGTGAAACAGTGATGATTATGGACACA
>NW_012108419.1:234744-243196 GCF_000951045.1 Mandrillus leucophaeus
TTGCTCTTGGCCTGGGCTGGAGTGCAGTGGCACGATTTCGGCTCACTGCAACCTCCGCCTCCTGGGTTCAAGCAATTCTCCTGCCTCGGCCTCCCGAGTAGCTGGGATTACAGGCATGCGCCACCATGCCTGACTAATTTTGTATTTTTAGTAGAGGCAGGGTTTCTCCATGTTGGTCAGGCTGGTCTGAAACTCCCAACCTCAGGTGATCCACCCGCCTTGGCCTCCCAAAGTGCTGGGATTACAGGCGTGAGCCACTGTGCCCCGCCCAATAATGAAATTTTTAAAAAACAAAATAAAAATAAATGAACAATGATCATAGCTATGGGGAGGATCAAGACAGAGCACCCCTATAAAGAATCATCCAAACAGGTACCCTTGTGGAAGTGAAGGGCACACCACTAATAATTCCACCAGGACAGCAGTGGTAAACTAGGACTATCTCCAGCAAACTGGGACCCGTGGTCACTCCAGTCACGTTCATTAGGAACTTATACTTCCACATTATGCGTTTCTGTACTGTTTGATTTTCACAATGAGCAAGAATTTTTTATAACTTGTGTTTATTGCTTGATAGTTGAAATATACTTCAGTGTATGATATATTTCTGTAGTGAACTCAGAGCTCAGGGCCCTGGTCCCAGCTCTCTCTTGGCTCTGGTCAGTGATCTTGGGAAGGCTGCCTTCCTCCTCTGAGCCCACTGCCCAGGCTTTACAACGTGCTGCAGTCAGAACTAGTGATGCTAGTATGGCCTGGCACACAGGGATTTAGCAAGTATCTGCTAATCCTTTATAATCAGAATATTTTTTCTAAAGGAATATGGAAATCTGTGAGCACTCTCGAGCTTGGGCAGGAGCTATAAGCACTAAAAACAAGGGAATTGAGGCTGGAAAGGTTTATTCAGGTGAGAATGAAAAAGTCCATTAGGACTTGTGAGTATTTTGAGAGGCAAGTTCTCCTGCTTACCTGTGAACCAGGAAAGGCAAGTAATGTTTTTGTTTTTTACATTAATTGATGGAGGCTTCCTTTTTTAAATAGACTTTATATTTTTTAGAGCAGCTTTACATCCACAGAAAAATTGAGCAGAAGGTACAGAAATTTCCCATATACCCTCTGCCCCTACTCCCCCCACGCACAGCCTCCCCCACTATGGACATTCCAAACCACAGTCGTACATTGATTACAGTTGATGAGCCTACACTGACACATCATTACTACCCATGTAAGGCTTACGTTACATTAATGCTCATTCTTGATGTGCGCTCATAGGTTTTGACAAGCGTGTTGACATGTACCTACCATTATAGTATCATATGAGCCAGTTCCACTGCCCTAAAAAATCCTCTGTGCTCAGCCTATTCATCCCTCCCTCCCTCTTAAGTCCTCACAACCACTAATCTTTTTTCTATTGACACAGTTTTTCTCTTTCCAAAACATAATTGGAGTCATATGGTATAGAGTCATTTCATACTGACTTCTTCCACTTAGTAATGGGCATTTAAGTTTCCTCCATGTCTTTTCATGGCTTGATAGCTCATTTGTATTTAGCATTGAATAATATTCCATTGTCTGGATGTGCCACAGTTTATTTATTCACCCACTGAAGGACATTTTGGTTGCTTCCAAGTGTGGATAATTATGAATAAGCTGCTGTAACATTCATAGTTTCTTTTTTCCATAGGTTTTAGTGTGGACATGAGTTTTCCATTCCTTTTGTTAAATATCAAAGGGAGCTATTGCTGGATTGTATGGCAATCATATGTTTAGTTTTGTAAGAAACTACGAAACTGTCTTCCAAGTGGCTGTATCGTTTGGCATTCCCACCAGCAATGAATGTTACTGTTGCTCCACATCCTCGCCAACATTTGGTGTTGTCACTGTTGGGGGATTTTAGTCATTCTAATAGGTGAATTAATGTTTTTTTAAATGAAGTTACTTCCTCCAAATTGGATGGATCACCTAAAAGACAAAGAATTGCTACTTTTAAATAGTAGATGAGTGGTTATGCAAATTAAAGTATGATCAAATCTCTCCTAAAAGTTTTAAGTAGTATGCAAAGGACAGGGACAGACTGTGAATAAATCTCTGTCAGAGTAATTGTTATTTATTTATTTATTTATTTATTTATTTATTTATTTATTTATTTTGAGACAGAGTCTTGCTCTATCGCCCAGGCTGGAATGCATTGGCATAATCTCAGCTCACTGCAACCTCTGCCTCCCAGGTTCAAACGCTTCTCAGGCCTCAGCCTTTCAAGAAGCTAGGACTACAGTTGTGTGCCACCACACCTAGCTAATTTTTGTATTTTTAGTAGAGACGGGCTTTCACCATGTTGGCCAGGCTGGTCTCGAACTCCTGACCTCAGGTGATCTGCCCGCCTCAGCCTCCCAAAGTGCTGGGATTATAGGCGTGAGCCACCACACCCGGCCTATTGTCCTTTAAAACTGACCTTTTCTCCCTATTTTCTCCCCTACAAGACTATATTGTAGACACAGGAACCTGGGAGTTTCAGGACCACCTTGAAACCAGAGTAATGGGTACAAAACTAACGCCCTACAGCTGGGGCCTGAGAGTTGCAATTGTGGCTACCAAGTAGTACACCCCAGAAAAACAGTGCTCGATTACATAGTACCAGTGGCAGAATTCTCTTAATTCTGTAATCAGTACATCCCACCAACCTCCCCACTGAGAAGTGGGCCTGCGGGCGCAGCTCCACTAAACACTGGGGAGAAATAGAGTCCTGCTTTGCTCACCACATTTTCTTTCTCAGGGATGAGGTCAGGTCTATTTGCAGTTAGAAGCCTTGCCATTTAGTCTTCGTATACAATCAGTGTCAGATCATAGGCAAGGCACTCTTAGAACCACAGAAAATGTTTTTCACCAATGCAATTGTTTTCCCATGGTTGATACTTCCACTACAGTAGGTTAAAAGAAAAGTCAGATGTGCAGCCTCTCATTTGATGTTTTCTTTCCTCTTTTCCAGGATAGAATGGTGTTGCTGGTTGTGGGGAATCTGGTTAACTGGTCCTTGTAAGTAGTCTTATGAAAACATGTTTTTGCCTTTATTAATGTCAGTAACGCTGTGGTTTAGCTTTCCTTGACTGTCATTTTTACGAAGAAATCTGAAATTAAGGAGAAGGTAGGATTGCTTGTTCTAGAGACTCAAAAAAGGTAGTAGGACATTCTCGTGTAGCAATTGTAGCCTCTCTTAAAAACACTGAGGCATTTAGTTCATTTGCTCAACAAGACAAACATCAAAACTCGTTAAATCTATGTGGATACGTTGGATAGATAGATGGTTGGATGGATGGATAGATGGATGGATGGATGGATAGATAGATAGATAGATAGATAGATAGATAGATAGATAGTTAGATAATTATACCACTGATTGCAAACATCCAACATAGCTTTAAACTCTTTCACAGAACTTTCCATAAAGACTACCCAGAAGGCCTTCTTTTCTATAGAAATTTTTCTTTTACTAAATGTATGTGTGTGTATGTGTCTGTGTGTGTGCAAGTCCTTCTTTTATTTCTTTCCCTCCCCAGTCTCTTTCTTTCTACCTACATCATTCTTCTTCCTCCTTTCCCATGGCCTTTGTTCCTCAAATGGCTCAAAATAGAACAGAACAACAGATGCATATTTTTGCTAGCCACAATTATTTTATGCAATCTATTCTCAATTTATACAGTTGAGTGAGTGAAATATTTTAGTGATCACTCAAACAATAAGTAAGTTTAACTGCTTTTATTTGTAGCTCCTAGCTGATGAGCTCCTCAGGGTCAGTGGCCTTTGACAAAACAAAAACAAAAACAAAAAAAGATTCTGTAATCTCAGTGAACATTAAGGAATGAAGAGGCATTCCTCCAGAGGAAGCCAGAATCAAGTCATGAGAATCTGAGTCTTATCTGGGGGGCATGTGCTTCTGGAAGAAGCTTCCCATGTTGTCACCCCAGGGATTGCCCCAGGATAAGATGTATACCATTTAAGGATTCCTCCTTTACTTGGGGCAGGTCAAGATGAGAGGATTCTTGGGCAGTGGTCTGTTCTTGACCACCCTTCTAGCAGACTCCACAGTCCTGGTGGTCCTGAAAGAGAGAGCACTAGGGGGAGAAAAGGGACCAGCCTCTTGATAATGAACAGCCTTTGACTATCACCGTGGGGGCTCAGAATCACTTGGCTTGTCTCCGTCTCTCACATAAGCAAAACCATATCCACGATCTGCTCACAAGACAAGGCAGATGGCCTCTCTTTGTACAGCTCTGTGAGACGAGAGGGCCTGCAGGGATGAAGGAGGTTCAATGACAGACTTCACCGCGATTATCTGATAGTGGGCTACCTCCTTCCCAGTTGCTCCATAAAGACATGGAATGATTTCCCATGAATGTTATTTTAAAAGGAATTACTTTCATATGGTCCTGAAGAAGAAAAATGGTGTGTGTGCATACATATGTGTGTATTTACATATAGGCATAGAGATGTATGTACATACATATGCATATATATATACACAGAGAGAGAAAGAGAGAAAATGACAAAGCAAATGTAACAAAAAGCTAAAAACTAGAGAATCTGAAGGAAAGATGTACAAGAGTTGCTTGGTATACTAAAGATTTCAAAATCTGGGAGAAGAAAATTTTCTATATTACACAGAACAAAGTCAGTTGAGGCCGCGTGCAATGGCTCACACTTAGAACCACAACACTTTGGGAGGCTGAGGCAGGAGGATTGCTTGAGCCCAGGAGTTTGAGACCAGTCTGGGCAACATGGTGAGACCCTCTCTCAAAAAAAAAAAAAACCAAAGTCAGTTGGAATTCAAAATGAACAAAAAGAGTCCATTAATAGTAGCTTTACACTTTAAATACTTACGAATAAATTTTGAGAGATGTACACAATCTTTCTGTAGAAAATGTAATTATCTTCTTAGGAGTCATAAGGAAAATTAAGCTAAATGAAGACAGACATCAGGTCCTGGGTGGAAAGATAACTATTGCAAAGATATCCTTTCTCAAGGTAATGTATACGTTTAGAGTTAGAATAGTAATTAAGTTAATAAGGTTTTATGTTTTATTCTAAAAGTTATTTGCCTAGTTAGGCAAAAAGTTCAAAGATCTTTGAAAAAGAGATTAACAGAAGGAAGGAGGGGCAGAGGTGACTAGCCCAGCATTGTCCAGTAGAACTCTCTGGAGTGATGTAAATATTCCACACATACAGCCCAATACAGTAACTATTAGCACATAGATATCGAAGACTTGAAATGTGGTTAGTGTGACTGAGGAAGTAGATTTTCAATTTTATTTAATTTCAGTTCATTTTAATTTAAATAGCCACATGTGGCTACCAAGTGGAACCGTGCAGGCTAGCCTAATCAGATAATCTAGCATATTATAAAATGATAATAAAATAGTGAGGCACTGATCTAAAATTAGAAATTAGAAATATGAATCAGTGAATCTGAATGGAGGACAGAAACCCAACTAGAGATACTGAGATTTTGAAAAATATATATGTGGATGTGTATTCATCAAAAACAATTTCAAAACAAGGAGATAAAGAATTATGTAATAAAGGACGTACTATAACAGAATAGAAATCTGGAACAAAATTAAAGCTAACTCCAACCAAAATTAACTTTAGCATTAATTTTAAAACCATGGACAGCTAGCAAAAATTTGATAATGAGTGTCAAGCCAATCATGGAGATGATTTTGCTTCTATTCTAAGGAACTAATCTTAAATGAAAAAAATAAGCTCAATGTCTGAAAGTATTTATTCGTTGTAGTGTTTCTTATAATAGCGAAAAACCGAAGAATGTGGGAAAACACTTCACTTCAACAAAAGAGGAAAGATGACGGTTTACATTGCATTCAGTTATGGGAACTTTACATGGTTGTTAGAAATGAATGCTTGGAAGAAAGTGTAATAAATTAAAAGTTACTTATATAGGCAAGGCACCATGGCTCACAGCTGTAGTCCCAGGGCTTTGGGAGGCTGAGGCAAAAGGATGGCTTGAGGACATGAATCCAACACCAGGCTGGGCAACATAGCAAGACCCTGCCTCTACAAAAAAATGTTTTAAGTTAGCTGTAAGTGGTGGCATGCATCTGTAGTCCCGGCTACCAGAGAGGTTGAAGTGGAAGGATCGCTTGAGTCCAGGACGTGAAGGTTGCAGTGAGCCGTGACTGCGCCATTGCACTCTAGCCTGAGTGAGTGAGTGAGAACCCAACTGTTTAAAAAAAAAAAAAGATACTTATATGTTAAAGTATTATTTTAAAAATCTACTGTTTCATCACGAGGTAAGAGTTTAAAAACAAATAAATTAAACTAAAAATAAAAGTTAAAAAAAAAAAAAAGAAACTGCCCCTTCCCCCTCAAGGGACTGGGGGGATTGGAAAAGCCAATAGTGTTACAAATCCACCTTCACGGCTGCCCACATTTCTCCCACGCCCGCAGCGCCCTCTTCGGATTGATACACCGCCCCAGGGACTTTGCCTCCTACATGCTGGGCATCTTCATCTGCAACCTTTTGCTGTACCTGGCCTTTTACATCATCATGAAGGTAAGAGCGAGCGCCGGGAGCCGCTGCGTCGGGCCCTGGGGCAGGCGAAGGCGGAGACCCGTAAGGCCGCATCTGCTTCTTCCCCGGCAGCTCCGCAGCTCTGAGAAGGTGCTCCCGGTCCCGCTCTTCTGCATCGTGGCCACCGCTGTGATGTGGGCTGCCGCCCTGTATTTTTTCTTCCAGAATCTCAGCAGCTGGGAGGTAAGAGGCCAGTTTTCTTACCCAAAAAGAACTTCTCTCTCCAACTTGCCATTTTGGCCTTTCTACCTCCCTCTCTTAATGTGTTTTCACAGTGTTTAAAATGAAAGTTTTCTCTACCAGGGATGGTTTTTAACAGCCATACATAAATGCACACTAACTGCGTGTGGTTATCATTCTCAGGGTGGCCCTTTATAAATCTGTGAGCACTATCGACATGGCAAAATTGGTCTTCATTGCATGTTGTATTACGACGCTGGTCCCAGTGGATGCTTAACGTGGTCAAAAGCCTGGAGTAGTGCATCTCCTCATCTTTCTCATAATCTCCATTCATCAACAAATACCCAGGCCGCGCACGGTGGCTCACGCCTGTAATCCCAGCACTTTGGGAGGCCGAGGCGGGTGGATCACGAAGTCAGGAGTTCGACACCAGCCTGGCCAACATAGTGAAACCCCGTCTCTACTAAAAATACCAAAAAAATTAACCAGGCGTGCTGGCGGGCACCTGTAATCCCAGCTACTCGGGAGGCTGAGGCAGGAGAATGGCTTGAACCCGGGAGGCAGAAGTTGCAGTGAGCCGAGATCCCGCCACTGCACTCCAGCCTGGGCAACACAGTGAGACTCCATCTCAAAAACCAAAAAAACAAATACCCAAGCTCACGTATCATTACATCCCCTCCATAGATAGCAGAGCCGAAGCCTAAGAAGTTACTGGTATATCTGAGGCACAGAACAGGCAGAAGTCTTAGCATTCCATCACCACAGTCACCACAATAGATTTTAGAACATTTCTGTCACTCCAGAAAGAAACCTCATACACATCAGCATTCACTCCTCACTTCTCCCTAACCCCTTCGCCCTAAGCAACTAATAAATCTACCTTCTGTCTCTGTATATTTACTTATTCTGGACATTTCATGTAAATGGAATCACACAATACATGGCCTTTGTGTCTGACTTCTTTCCCTTATATGTCCTAGGTTCAAGCACGCTGTAACATACATAGTGCTTCATGTCTATTCATTGCTGAATAATATTCCATTGTACTGATATGCCACATTTTATCTACCTGCTCATCAGCTGATTGACAGATTGTTTCTATTTTTTGTGTCGTTATGAGTGACGCTGCTGTGAATATTTGTGTACAAGTTTTTTTCTTGAGGTAAAATATACGTATAAAATTTGCCATCATTACCATTTTAAAGTGTGCCATTCAGCGGTCATAAATACACGTACATTCTTTTGCTTTTCCCCTCATCTCCCTCTCCCCCCACCCTTCCTGGACTCTGGTAACTACCAAACTATTCTCTGTCTTCATGGGATCCACTTTTCTAGCTGCCTCATGTGAGTGAGAACATGCAATATTTGTCTTTCTGTGCTTCACTTATTTCACTTAACATAATGGCCTCGAGTTCCGTACGTGTTGCTACAAATGGCAGGATTTTATTCTTTTTTATGGCTGAGAAGTATTTTATTGTGTTTGTATGTATATGTACATTGTCTGTGTAGATATGTGTATCATATTGTCTTTGTCCTTACCTCCATTGATGGGAACTTAGATTGATTCCACATTTTGCCTATTGTGAACAGTGCTGTAATAAACATGGGAGTGCCGATAACTCTTTGACACACTGATTTCTTTTCTTTTGGATATATATCAAGTAGTAGAATTGCTGAATCATATGGTAGCTC
>NW_012108419.1:244041-256419 GCF_000951045.1 Mandrillus leucophaeus
TAATCTCTCTTTTCTATTTTTGCTTTGTTGCCTGTGCTTTTGAGGTCTTTGTGTACAGGTTTTTGTGTGGATGTATGTTTCCTCGGAAGCTAACTTTTCAAACCAGACACCTAGTAGCATTTTTGTAACTTTCCAGATGTTCAACTCTTTGAACAGTTGAACTGAGGGAATGTTGCCCATGTTCTGCCTCACCTTCCTCCAGGGAACTCCGGCGGAATCCCGGGAGAAGAACCGCGAGTGCATTCTGCTGGATTTCTTCGATGACCATGACATCTGGCACTTCCTCTCTGCTACTGCTCTGTTTTTCTCATTCTTGGTGAGTTCATATCTGTCTTTTTGTGACTTCCTTCTCTCTTTACATCTTGTACTCCCATTTTCTTCTTCTGCTCTTCCTTACATTGTTTTTTTATATTCCTCTCTAATTTTACTTTCCATTTCCTCCTTGTAATTCAATATACAGACCATCTTATTTCTTTTATAAATTTTATGTCCTTTGGTTAGATCTTTAGTTTTTCTTTTACCCTTCAATATCTTTAGACACAGAGGGACAAAATTATTTTCCCTAAGTTGCACAGCACATTTTTTCTGAATTGGTTATTAGACCCACATGCCCGAAATTCCCCCAGGAACCACTTTTAGCAATTCCGATAACATTGGGTTATTCTTTCTCATGCCATACTGACATTCCTCCTCCTCCTCCTCCTCCTCCTCCTCCTCCTCCAGTCTCTCTGAATGTTTCACAAATATTTTACATATTCCTTAAGTGGCTTGGGATAGCAGCCACGCCTCTGTTGCCTTCTGATCAGTCTGTCCCAAAATCTCTCCTGTAGTTTCTCTGTTTTTTTGCCCCAACCCTTTCTCAGAAGCCATGCGTATTTATATCAACCCTGAATTATAGTTCCATCCTTTAATCCTAACTTTGACTTTCCCCAATTAAAAGTCCATGGTGCCTGTAGGCAGGTTCAATCGACAATTAACAACCCTACTAGACTTCAGGCCCCAGACCTACCAGACGCCCGGGCTCCACGCTAAGCGGGCTCAGGCGGGCCATATAACCTCAAGAGTGGAGCAGGGCTACCCCCTAGTGGCCAGTTTGGGAAGCTTAGCCAATCTGTATAAACATTCCTTGTCTTTTACTTCTGATTGTCACCTTCATGAGAGAGACAGAGACAACAAAAGTGGAACCAAAGGTTCCACGTGGGGACAGTAGTAGTCGAGGGAACTAGAAATGGAAGAGAAGGGTACATTTCTTATATAGCAACACTCTATCCAACAGGACTTCATTCCCTTTGACTCTTGACCTAAATGTCCGCTAAGTAATGACTTCCCAGGCCACCCTATCAAAATTTGTTACCTCCCCACACCTGATACTTCCTATATTCCCTCCATTATTTAACTTATATCCTTAGCACTTACTACTATCTAACGGGCTATATTTTACTCATGTATTTGTTTCATGTCTAAAGCCCTCTTTAGAATGTAAGCTACATGGAGAATAGGGATTTTTGTCTCTTTCATTACAAACTATATCTCCATAGCATCTGGAATAGCACATCGTAAACCTTCATGAATGTTTGAATTAATTGACAAATGAATTGTATAATTAGAGTAAGTGCCTATTAAGAGCAAGGGATTGCAGAGAGCTGCAGAAGGGATGAGAATGAGAGGGAACTAACAGTTTCCAGTCTGTGGGCATCTCAGAGAGAAAACAGGACTTAGTGTGGCAGTGACTGTCCATTCCCTTCATTTCTCTGTCCCTCTCGTTTCAGGTTTTGTTAACTTTGGATGATGACCTTGATGTGGTTCGGAGAGACCAGATTCCTGTCTTCTGAACCTCCAACATTAAGAGGAAGGGAGGGAGCGATCAATCTTGGTGCTGTTTCACGAAAATTACAGTGACCGCAGCAAAGTAACCACTGCCAGATGCCCCACTCACCCTCTGTAGAGCCAGCTCTGCTTTCACACAGGAAGGACAGGGGCTGCGGGAGATTTAAACCTGCAAGAAGGGAGGCAGAAGGGGAGCCATGTTTTGAGGACAGACGCAAACCTGAGGAGCTGAGAAACACTCACTCCTTCCATCTGCGGCTCTGGGAGTGCAACAGGAACAGGCGCTGCACCCAAGTCAACTCGCCATCTTGGGGCCCCTCCCACCCTCAAGGAGACTTGCCGGCAATGGCAGAATGCTGCTGCACGCTTCCCTCCGGTTGTCGCCCTGCCCAGAAAGGCCAGCAGCTTGGATTCCTGCCCAGAAACTGTGTTGGCCCCCTTCACACCTCTGCAACACCCGCTGCTCCAGCAGGAGGATGTGATTCCTTAGAATATGGTGGGGAGGTGACCCCAGGCCCTGCCCTACTGGGATAGATGTTCTAGTGGCACCAGCTAGTCACTTCCCAGAAGAAACTCTGTATATTTCCCCCGGGTTTCTGATGCCATCAGAAGGGCTCAGGAGTGGGGTTTGTCACACATTCCTGTTAACAAGTAACTGTCACTGGGACCAAGGCCTGGGTGCTTACATATTCCTTCGTGTCTTCATCTCACTGACCTGTGTGGACCTCATCACTCTGACTCTGCCTTCTTGGAAAGGCCCTGTCACTCCACAGATGTCTGGCCAGCTTCAAGGCAGAAGGAGAAACAGGGAAAGCTTTTTTAACAGCAGCACGAACAAGAGAAATGACTAACCATACTAAAAGACTGGTAACAGCAGCAGCAGCCAGACAGGCCTCACCTTAAGGACTTGGGCTGCCAGAGCAAATTCAGCAGCGTGAGCAGTGCTTACTTGGCCCTCCCATTCACACAGCTCAGTTCTGTGCCCACATCACCTTTAGGGAAGAAATCAGCGTTCTAACCAGGGACACTACTTCAGGAGTCCTCCACAGCGAGTCTGCCATCTGTCACTTTATGTAGATCAGGGTTCTAGACTTCCTCCCTGAAGTTATCAGAAGCAACTCTCAGGATGCACAGCTAATCTAGTATTGTCTAGTATTGTCTCTCGGTTGCACCTGACTCTCATTCTCTCCCCAGTAAGGTGTTGGCAAGCTCAGCATCCGGGTTCCACTCTCACATTGTCTGGCATTTCTGTGTCCGAGAAGTCCTACATTGACCAGGCTCCCTTGTTGCCTGGAGTATGATGTAATCAGAAAATAGACGCGTAAAGGTGCACATGCGTATATATTTGCTTGTGAAATTAAAGTCACCTCTCGCCTCTGCTTTCCTGATCATTTGTTAGAGACATGGATCAGGAATTTTTTTTAATTATTATTCTTTCTCTAAACTATTTGCATTGTGTTCATAAACCCATTTTAGAAGTTTGAACAGCAAGCTTTTCCTGATTTTAAAAACACAAAGATGCTTTCAATGAACTATTCTGTGATTTTTTTTTTAAATCCCCAAATATGTACTTAGCCTTCTGTTATTCTTTATTCTTTAAGAAGTGTTGGCTTCCATTGACCATATGAAGGCCACCAATTAAATGGTTGTGTTAATCCAACATGTAAAAAAAGTTTGGCAGGGCACAGTGGCTCACGCCTGTAATCCCAACACTTTGGGAGGCTGAGGCAGGAGGATCACTTGAGCCCAGGAGATTGATGCGCAGTGAACTATGATTGCGTCCCTGCACTCCAGCCTGGATGACAGAGTGAGACCCCCATCTCTTAAAAAATAAAAAATAATAAAGATTTGAACCTGTTTCACTATGGCTGGTTTGACCTAATTTCTTTATCTTCACGCACTATGATTTCTAATCCACAGAAGACGAACGGAGGAAATGTGAACACAAAGTCCATTCAAGTCGCCCTGTGGCTGAAGTGAATAAATTTTCAGATGCATAACCTGTTTGGTAGCTTGTTCGGGAAAATGTGAGTCGAAATGGGGAGAGGGCCCTGGAGGAAAGGGTGGACTGTGCTGCTGGAGCCTTCACTGTTTTCTGATCACGTCTGTCTTGTGCTACAAACTCACACGCTGTGGTCAGTTTTGTTCCTGCAACAGTACTGCAAATCCAGACCAGGCTTGTTTTTACAAATACCAGTTCTAAATGTACATGTTGCTAATTCTTTCCACAGTGCCAGTCTCACAGTTGGAGGACATAAAGTCATTCAGCTGTATCTGTAGGATTTACACAAGTGCTGGGGTGGTGGGGAGCACGGAGAGCTTAAAGAGCTTAACGAGCCATTTCTGTAGTACAGTGTCTATGATAATTCTCGCCCGGGTTCATGGACTTCACTCTTTAAAAGGGAAAGGAAGAGTTACTCAGAAAGCCGAGTTCAACAGGAGCGTAACTGGAGAAAAGCAGTCACTGTGAAGAGGCTGTTGGCAAAGCAAGCACAGAAGTAATAAGAGCGGTTCAGCTGGAGCAGGACCGAGATGTAGCAGCCAGAGCAGCAAAGCTGTGCACATAAAAAATGACCTCTTCACACCCCTGACAAATGCTGGAGAAGCAGCCCGACCTCTTTATGCTCCACGGTTTACTGATGGATTTGCCCAGTTTTATTTTAGCAGCAGGAGAAGCCAGTGGAATGCCGGAGTCTATCTGGGGAAGGGACTTTCCATGACTGAAGGAGGTCACCGAGCTAGCTCCTTGGGGCAAAGAAAATGGCAGCTGCTCTCTATGTAACTCCAGGCACCCACCGGAAGTTTCTGTGGGGTCACAAAATGCATGTGTTGGTAAATCAAATACTCAAATCCTCCTCAATATGGGTGATAGTCTCTATCCAAAACTTAGGGGAAAGGGAGGAACAAAGAGAAACACTATTCACAGAAGGAACAGTACAATCTGTGGAAGATTCTGGAGTCCACCTACTCGCGGTGTGCCCGTGGGTAAGTGCTGAAACTCTCACATCCTCAGCTGGCACATCTCCATGATTCTATGTGAGAACGGTGAAGGTGGAGGTGTGCAGGGTACCAGCAGCAGTGCTCACACAGACGGGATCCTCAGCTCACCCTCCTGAATCCCACAGGGAGGCAGGGCAAGAGTGGATCCGTCGGCCAGTCTGGGATCTCTCTCCTCCAGGGGCTCTTCATTGAAACCAACTGTTCCATTTCCTGTCCTCAGCTCCAGGAGGCCCTGAACAGGTTGGGAAGCCTCTTCCCCTTCAGAGACACTGCCCACAGCTGTTCAGCCTCCTCCCATCCCTACCCCCATCTTTGTCTTTTGTGGCTGCATTTCCCTGACTCTGGCCCTGAATATCCTTATTCCACTTCCGATGGAAAAAAAAAATGCTACCAAAGCTAGGGCCAAGTGGGAAAGCCTGGCTATCTATAATGTGACACCTCATCACTGCTGTCTCTGCCCTGGGAATCTCAAGGAAAACCTAGGTTTTCTCTCGAGTAGCTATTTATTACAACCCTGTTTCAGGGAATGCCACGTGCAAACGTTTCCCTCCCTTCGCACCCTTATTACCAAACATTCTGTAGGACAAGCTTGCATCTTCAGCTAAGGAGAACGCTTCAGCCTACAGGTGATAAAACAGTCCTTGAAAGCGGAAGCATGGTTTTGAAATGAACCACTATGAATCTAATGTCCCTGGTGAAACTAAGAAGAAGCACTATCAGTAAAGATTCTATTTGCTCTGCTCGAGTCAATGGAAAATGCTTGTTTACCGTGGTTCCACCCAGCTTGTAGTAGTATTGCTTTTTGTTGTTGTTGTTGTTGTTGTTTTAACACCGGAGGAGACAAGATATATTTACATGGCTAAGTTTTCATGTCTCCTCAAGACGAAGGCACCTTTGTTAACAAGGTTAAGTGCATGTTAAATCTTAGGCCTGAATGCTCACGAATTCGAGGAATCTGGGGAAGAGTCACAGATCAGCCTTCACCGCTGAGTTTCTGGAACACCAGAGCAAGAGAGTTTCACCTGGGTGTCCTCTGTAGAAAGAGACCTCTACTCAACGAACTCCAAGGCAGGGCCTGTTTACACTGGACAGCTTTCCTGAAGCATGGTCTTGCTATTCTTATTGGAGTACAAAAAAGACTAGATGGTCACCGTTGTTCATGAAGAAGCACCCTTTGCTCCCCCAATTTTAGAGAGAAGATCCCTGCCTTCTTCTTGAATATCTCTAGATTAAGAGATTTTATCATTTTCCCCGAACTCTCAAAATTGTTTAAATTCCCCGGCTCTGTCCTACATCCTTTTGTCTACCTTGATGTCCCTGTCATCTAAGGTTTATTCGTTTCACTGGAGATGAACAATAGCTGGCATTTTTGTAACATAAAAGAGCCTTGAAGTCATGTTACATTTCAGTCAAGTGCTAAATAAAAACTAGGCGTCCCATCTCCTGTCCCAGCATTATAGTTATGATTTAGAAGTCAACAGATTTAAACAGTGGAAGATTTTCAAATCAGGGCAAGAGAAATCTGATATACGGTCTCGACATGGCTTGCTCCTGGGCCCCTGTTTTATATTTAAATCTTGACTTTTTTGTGTGAATTATGACTCTAGGTGCTTTAAGCGGAATATCCTCCAAAATAATTCAAACAATCTCTCTTTTAGGGTGCTGCAACACTACCATCCCAGGAAGAAGTGGGTTTGCATTTTATGATTTACATTAAATTGTTTATCTGAACCTTTCACAAGGCACCCTGGTACTAGACAGGCGTCTTCTAGGAAACAGGACATATTTAGGCATGAGGTTTACTCTGCTTTTATCTCAACATGGGACACCTTGCGAAGTAATAAGCTTTTTGAGGGGGTGCATTTCCCCTTTATTCTGTCATCACATCTCTGTTCACTTACATAGAATCAGAAATACAGTTTTACTAAACAGTCATGAAATACTTGGGCTAGGCACTGTGAGAAACTGGGCACAGCAGTGAACAAAATGCACACCATCCCTTCCAACATGTGGTCTACAGTCCATTAGGGCAGATGGACATGGAAAAAACAGATGATTATAATCTGTGATAATCAGGCCAAAAACTACAAGAAGAGAACATCCTTATAAGAATCTTATCATTACGTGCAGAACAGAAAAAAAATTCAAGTAACTCTCAGCAATGTTTATGCTGAAATGTAAAGCCCTAATTGCTGATAGCATCTCTCTCACAACCAAATTCCTTGAGAGCATATTTGGTTCTGGAGGCCTCCCTAAGAGACCTCTTCAGGGAGGTTCAGGCTTTCTCTGTCTATGGTTCCCAGTTACCACAAAACCAAACACAGAAATAAAGTAATTAGGGAGACCCTGCTTGGGCTCTGGTATCAGAGAAGGATGCTGGTTCTCAGGGAAGGGTGACTTTGAAGAAATAGGCTTCTCACTGAGATTCCTCCAAACATGTCTGAGAATTTCAAGTTGACTTTCAAAGGCTAGAACTTTATAATAATTATGTGGATGGAATGTTCACGAAAAGGAAAACTGAGATGCAGCAAGAATAACGTAAACCTGGAAGACCTCGAATGGAGACTCATTCGAAGGTTCAGCTCAAGCAGTTAGTGATTTCTGAAAGTCTAAGGGGGAAGGGAACAGATATGATTTTAGCCTGAACCATCCCTAAAAGCTGTGAATGTGGAAGGTGACTTTAAACAAGAAGGTCAATGAGACTGGACTGGGACAAACAGGGAAAGATAGCTGCTTCTTTGAGTAATGGAAGTTAAGAGCTAAGCTAGAAGGAAAAGAAAGTTACTTAACTTCATGAAAAGCATTGGGTAGTAGTGTTGATGACACAGATGACGCATGGAGCCTGCAGAAGGCCGTTTCAGTGTCTATAAAATGGGTTGCGGACGAGGGACTAAAGGAAGAGGAAAAACTTTTGAAGTGGTGGGTTTGATCTTGTTTTCAAACAAACTGAAAGCAAAAAGAAAGGAAGCCTTGGGGTCCACTGAGCTGAGACTACAGCGACTACTTACTACAGGCAGAATGTTAAAATATCATATTGGGACTAACAGGGAAGCTTACAGCCTATCGGACACCTACAGCCTGGCCTGTCCTGCCCTGGGGAGGTGAATAACTATCATTCCTAGGTATAAGGGGAGAAGTCAGAAAAATAAGAGAGATGATTTAACTGATGACTTCAAAGTTTTCATAAGAAAAATGAAAGTCCCAGTTTTAATCTCAGCAGAAAACAGAGATCTAGAGAGAAGGATAATTGGAGTGGGGATGATTTTATTCCATCCTTGAAGAAACAAAAATAGCTCCTCTGCCTAACTCTTCCTAAGAAGTTGCAACAACCTCACTCTGCTAGAGGACAAGTACAAGTGTGGGACTGAAGCTTTCAGTCTGCCCTCTTAGTGGGATCTTACTATTGGAAACTTATGTCCTCAATTCCTACCTTCCAATTTCTACTTATAGAACATTAAGGTTGGCATAACTGGTCATTAAAACAGCCACCATTTGGCTGGGTGCGGTGGATCACATCTGTAATCCCAGCACTTTGGGAGGCCAAGGTGGGTGGATCGCTTGAGGGCAGGAGTTCAAGACCAGCCTGGCCAATGTGGCGAAACCCCATCTCTACTAAAAATACAAAAAATTATGGCCCGGTGCAGTGGCCCATGCCTGTAATCCCAGCACTTTGGGAGGTCGAGGCGAGTGGATCACCTGAGGTCAGTAGTTCGAGCCCAGCCTGGTCAAAATGGCAAAACTCTGTCTCTACTAAAAATACAAAAAAAAAAAAAATTAGCCAAGTGTGGTGGCTTGCATCTGTAATCCCAGCTACTCAGGAGGCTAAGGCAGAAGAATCGTTTGAACCCAGGAGGCTGAAGTGGCAGTGAGCTGAGATGGCGCCACTGCACTCCAGTCTAGGAGACAGAGCAAGACTTCATCTAAAAAAAAAAAAAATTAGCTCAGCGTGTTGGCATGTGCCTGTAGTCCCAGCTACTCAGGAGGCTGAGGCACAAGAATCTCTTGAGCCTGGAAGGTGGAGGTTGCAGTGAGCCATGATTGCACCACTGCACTCCAGGCTGAGCAACAGAGTGAGAGTCTGCCTCAAAAAAAAAAAAAAAAACCCAACATTCATCATTGGGCACTCTGCCAAGGGTTTTATACACATAACCACATCTAATCCTGAAAACCTCCCTGAGAAGTTATTACTATTACCATTAGTTCCATTTCCTAGATGGAGAAACTGAAACTTGGAGAAGTCACTGTTCAGTAGGTGAAGTGAATGGTGCAGAAACCTGGACTAATAGGAATGAGTGGCTCAGGTAATAAGAACAGAGAGAAGGACAACAGACTGTGCTGCAATGAAGATTCACCTTTTATTTTTGTGTGTACCTATATGTGCAAAACACAGGCCTAGAATTATATAACTGTTGATGGTATTAACAAAAAGGAAAGCATTTCCCAAAATATGGAAGATATATGCCTGATATACAAACCTGAGTAACAATGGAACTCACTGTGTCTTACGAAAGCTAATCAATAAAACCGCGGCTGTGGAGCATTTTGGCTGTCTAAACTGGAACAGCTGGATTTCTATAAGGACCATTGCTTCAGGTTCTAAGCTTATAAAGTTAAGAACCAAAGTCCTTTTTATAAATTCAATGATCGCACTTGGCAAAGCACTGTAGACCCAAAGATTCATTTTAAATTAAAATATATGTGGCATAAAGCATCAGGTTACTACTGGGAGCCTGTTGTTTCAAAAACGAAATTTAAAATGGAGAGAAAGCACAGGAATGTAGTGAGGTTATTTATTTTCTAAAAAACATTCAGTAGCCCAGTGCGCTGGCTCATGCCTGTAGTTCTAGCGCTTGGGGAGGCCAAGGCAGGAGGACCACTTGAGGCCAGGAGTTTGAAACCAGCTTGGACAACATAGCAAGATCCTGTCTCTATAAAAAAAGAAAATTAGAGGTTAAAAAACATTCAAAAACTCAAAAAGTTGTAAGGAGTCTAAAAGTTCTCCAAAGCTGCCTCCAAAACCAATCTGTGCTGGCCCCACGGATCAGGCAGAATCTACAGCTCCCTCAGTGGTCAAACCATCTTTGTTCTTGGTCTCTGGGCCCAGCTCTCTCCTCCTATAAGGTAGTAGTTTCATCCCAGCTACTTTAACTTTTCTTCCCCAAAAAATTTAAAGAAAAATTTTAGGCCAGGCACAGTGGCTCACGCCTGTAATCCCAGCACTTTGGGAGGCCAAGGCGAGCGGATCACGAGATCAGGAGATCGAGACCATCCTGGCTGATACGGTGACACCCTGTCTCTACTAAAAATACAAAACACTAGCTGGGCGTGGTGGCAGGCACCTGTAATCCCAGCTACTTGGGAGGTTGAGGCAGGGGAATCACTTGAACCTGGGAGGCGGACGCAGGATGCAGTGAGCCAAAACCGCACCACTGCGCCACTGCACCCTGGCCTGGCAACAGAGTGAGACTCTGTCTCAAAAAAAAAAAAGAAAAGGAAAGGAAAAATTTTAGACAAAGGAACTAGTTGCACTGAACTGGAAAATCATATTTCCTCGTTTAGGGTATAATGATAATGGCAATAAATGTTTCTAAGTTTGTCCAGAAATAAGACAAAAAAAGCAATAGGACTTGGTTTGGAACTCTGACTTGCTAACATACTCCTGTATCACCTCCTGTACTAAGCTGTCTGTTGGACTTTTTAAAAAATATATTTAAAGTGGGCCAGGCACAGTGGCTCAAGGCTGTAATCCCAGCACTTTGGGAGGCTGATGGGGCCAGATCACTTGAGGTCAGGAGTTCAAGCCCAGCCTGGCCAATATGATGAAACCCCGTCTCTACTAAAAATACAAAATTAGCTCGTGTGGTGGTGCGTGCCTGTAATACCAGCTACTCAGGAGGCTGAGGCAGGAGAATCACGTGAACCCGGGAGGCAGAGGTTGCAGAGAGCTGAGATCGCACCACTGCACTATAGCCTGGACAATAGAGTGAGACTCTGTCTCAAAAAAATAAAAAATAAAAATATTTAAAGTGAATTTGCACATCACTTCATGGCAGCATTTTTAAAAAAAGGTAGGGGGGATATAACCTAATTAAACCATGAATTCCCAGAAACCTTCCCAAACCAGTTAGTTCTACACAACTGCAGTCAGCCTGCAGCCTTTTTCCAAACCATGGATCTGAATGTGATTAAGCAACGTAAGAAACCACCACCAACCAGACCCACACAGCAGAAACTTAGTTAAAAGCTGGATGTTAGTATCTTCCCCTAAAATCTTCCCCAAAATCTGTAGCTTATTTGATCATGTGAAAAATTAAGTAGCACACTGATACTAGTTAACCAACCTACCTGACTTCTGAACTTATCCAGGAAGCTAATAAGCATCATCTCCTTAATTTCTCATGGGAGGAAAAAGCAAAGGAGCTCTGGACTCTGACCAACCAGATACATGCTAGTGCAGACTGTATTTCAGTCTCATGTGCAGGAGAGGTGGAAATGAGGATGGTTATGGAAAATACATTTAAAACCTCATTTGTCCTCAACAACAACCCTGTGAGGTATGCAGGACAGGTAATGATAACAATAAACAGGTAAGAATGAGAAGCAAAAAGACACAAAGAAGTTATGCCACTTTCCCAAAGTCACAGCCAGGTAACAGGGGAACAACACACAAAATAGTGCCATGCCTTCTAAAGAATTACAGTGCGTTGGTTCACACCTGTAATCCCAGCACTTGGGGAGGCTAAGAAGGGAGGATCTTTTGAGCCAGGAGTTCAAGATCAGCCTAGCAACATAGTGAGACCCTGTCTCTCCAAATTTTTTTAACTAACTGGGCAAGGTGATGCACACTTGTAGTTCCAGCTACATGAGTAGGTGAGGCAGGAATATCCCTTGAGCCCAGGAGTTTGTGGTTGCAGTAAGCTATGATCACACCACTGCACTCCAGCCTGGGCAACAGAAAGATCTCTCTGTGAGACCTCTTTTTAGAACTTGTCTCAAAAAAAAAAAAAAAAAAGCAATGACAGTAAAATGACTTTCAGATATTGCCTACTCAGGGGAAATGTATTAAGAGAAAACCAACATCTATTCAAACTTCCAGCTGGGTGCAGTAGCTCAAGCCTGTAATCCCAGCACTTTGGGAAGCCGAGGTGGGTGGCTCACTTGAGGTCAGGAGTTTGAGAACAGCCTGGAGAACATGGTGAAACCCCGTCTCTACTAAAAATACAAAAATTAGCCAGGCATGGTGGTGGGCGCCTGTAATCCCAGCTACTCTGGAGGCTGAGGCAGGAGAATCGCTTGAACTCAGCAGGCAGAGGTTACTGTGAGCTGAGATCACGCCATTGCACTCCAGCCTGGGTGACAGAGCAAGACTCCATCTCAAATAAAAAAACAAACTTCCATAGATAATTTTTTCTTAATCTTTTCATTTAGGTATAAAATATATTCAGTAATGGACAAAATGTATACTATTCTTAAGTGTATATGAGTTGATGAATTTTTACATATATATACACACATATGCATGTACACACATGCACACACACATTCACCAAC
>NW_012108419.1:257032-258897 GCF_000951045.1 Mandrillus leucophaeus
GAAAGAAAGAAAGGGAGGAAGGGAGGAAGGAAGAAAATGCGTGGGAGAAAATACTGGCTTTTTTAATGGAATACTGTTTCATAGATTTTTTTTAGTGGAAAGAATGGCTGATGGGTGTGGTGGCTCACACCTGTATTCCCAGCACTTTGGAAGACTGGTGTGGGTGGATCACTTGTGGCCAGGAGTTCAAGACCAGCCTGGCCAATATGGCAAATACAAAAATTAGCTGGGGGTGGCATGCACCTACAGTCCCAGCTACTCAGGAGGCTGAGGCACACAAATCGCCTGAACCCAGGAGGCAGAAGCTGCAGTGACCAGAGATTGTGCCACTGCACTCCAGCCTGGGTAACAGAGTGAAACTCCATCTCAAAAAAAAAAAAAAAAAAAAAAAGAATGACTAAAATCTATGGTTATTTAGACTTGAGTATTTGACAGACATTTTCTCAAAAATGAACGAAACGAGCCCATCACAGTATTTGCCACTGTGAGCTTGACAGGTTCCCACTAAGACTTCTCTGATGAGATGAGTGATGATATTAATGAATTGTCTATGTATTTATTAATAATCGTAAATGTGTGAAATGTGTCAGTGTTTGGAAGGTTTGTATAATTCGGTGAACCAGTATTTTCCAAATGGCCAAATCATGCTGTTACAAAACCATGCGTGAGTAAAAAAAATCCATTCAAGTGCAAAATAGACCAATGAATTTCAATATAACACAACATGAAAAGTTTACTGATATGGTTTCAAATGCCATTGCAACCAATTTTGGGGAGCTACCATTTGTTGAGTTTTAGTATAGTATTGGAGAAAAATACCCACAATTATCTAAAAAGGCTACTAAAATGTTCTTCCCTTTTCAACTACATATTTTAGTTTGAGTTTACATTTTCTTCATACACAGTTACGTGCTGTATGAGGACATTTTGCTCAATGACTGAATATACATGATGTTCATTCCATAAGGTATAACGGAGTTGAAAAGTTCTTATCGCCTAGTGACATGATAGCCATCATAACGCCCTAGCACAAGGCATTATTTATGTGTTTGTGGTGATGTTGGTGTAAACAAACTTACTGTGCTACTAGTCACATACAAGTACAGCAATAAAATTATATACAGTAGTCAATACTTGATAATAACAAATGACTATATTACTGGTTTATGTATTTACTATACCATAGTTTTTATTGTTATTGTAGAGTGTACCCTTTCTACTTACTTTTTTAAAAAGTTAACTGTGAAACAGCCTCAGGCAGGTCCTTCAGGAGGTATTCCAGAAGGCATTGTTGTCATAGGAGATGACAGTTCCCTGTGTGTTTGCCGGTGGAGACCTTCTAGTGGGACAAGATGGAGAAGCAGAAGACAGTGATATTGACCGTCCTGACCCTAGGCTAATGTGTATGTTTGTGTCTTAGTTTTTTACAAAATGTTTAAAAAGTAAGAAAATAAAAAATTACTGACACTTAAATTCAAATTCAAAAAAGAAAATAAAAAATAAAAAAGTTTAAAAATAGAAAAAAGTATAGAATAAAGATAGAAAGAAAATATTTTTGTATAACTTTACAATGTGTTTGTGCTTGAAGCTGTTATTACAAAAGAGTAAAAAAGTTTAAAAATTAAAAAGTTTAAGAGTAAAAATGTAATAGTAAGCTGTTTCATTTATTGAAGAAAAATATTTGTTTAGAAAATAAATTTAGTGTAGCCTAAGTGTACAGTGTTTATAAAGTTTAATGCAGAGTAATGTCCTAAGCCTTCCGATTCACTGACCACTCGCTCATTGACTCATCCAGAACAACTTCCAGTCCTGCAAGCTCTGTTCATGGTAAGTGCCCTATGTATAGGTGTAGCATTTTAAAAATA
>NW_012108419.1:258947-261216 GCF_000951045.1 Mandrillus leucophaeus
TTTTTTAAAAAGTTAACTGTGAAACAGCCTCAGGCAGGTCCTTCAGGAGGTATTCCAGAAGGCATTGTTGTCATAGGAGATGACAGTTCCCTGTGTGTTTGCCGGTGGAGACCTTCTAGTGGGACAAGATGGAGAAGCAGAAGACAGTGATATTGACCGTCCTGACCCTAGGCTAATGTGTATGTTTGTGTCTTAGTTTTTTACAAAATGTTTAAAAAGTAAGAAAATAAAAAATTACTGACACTTAAATTCAAATTCAAAAAAGAAAATAAAAAATAAAAAAGTTTAAAAATAGAAAAAAGTATAGAATAAAGATAGAAAGAAAATATTTTTGTATAACTTTACAATGTGTTTGTGCTTGAAGCTGTTATTACAAAAGAGTAAAAAAGTTTAAAAATTAAAAAGTTTAAGAGTAAAAATGTAATAGTAAGCTCTTTCATTTATTGAAGAAAAATATTTGTTTAGAAAATAAATTTAGTGTAGCCTAAGTGTACAGTGTTTATAAAGTTTAATGCAGAGTAATGTCCTAAGCCTTCCCATTCACTGACCACTCGCTCATTGACTCATCCAGAACAACTTCCAGTCCTGCAAGCTCTGTTCATGGTAAGTGCCCTATGTATAGGTGTAGCATTTTAAAAATATTTTATACCATATTTTTACTGTACCTTTTCTATGTTTACATATGTTTAGATACCCAAATACTTACCATTGTGTTACAGTTGTCTATAGTATTCAGTACAGTAGCATCCTATACAAGTTTGTAGCCTAGGTGTGTAGTAGGCTGTACCATGAAAGTTTGTACACTCCATGATGTTGGCATAACAGCAAAATCCCCTAATGATACATTTTTCAGAATGTATCACCATTGTTAAGTGATACTTGACAGTACTTCAAGCAAAACACATACTGCAGCAAAGTGAATGCAGAAACCCATACAGGAATTCAGCTATTGTCTATCAAGTCAGACATTAAACAGATTATAGAAATGTAAAACGGCATCAACGTTCTCACAGTTTTTGTTTGTTTGGAAAAATGTAGTTATTTTCCATAAAATGTTATTTGAATTATGTAATGAGTTTATTATCTTTAAATGTATTAATAAATATTTGTAAATTTTCTATTTTTATTTCTAATATGCTAAATATTGACAGATACAACCCACATAAACAAAAACTCTTTGGGTTCCTCAAAAGTGTTTAAGAGTATAAATGGATCCTGAGACTAAAAAAGTTGAGAACTAGTATTTTAGAAGACACCATAGGAAATATCCAACCATAACCATATAAGAAAAAAATTGTTAGATTGGACTTCATTAAAATTCAGAATTTTTTTCATCAAGTCACAGATTGTCAAAGATTTTAAAAATGACTCATAAGCTGATTTTCAAAATGGGCAAAGAACTTGAACAATCTTTCACACAAATGGCTAAGAAGTCTATGAAAAAGGGCTCAACATCATTAGTCATCATAGAAATGCAAAATAAAATACAATGAGATACCACTTCATTCTCATCTAGAGAGGCCAAATTAGAAAGAACTGACAAATGGCAAATGCTGGCAAAGATGTGGAACAATGGGAACTCTCATACAGCACTGATGAGGGTGTAAATTGGTACAACCCCTTTGGAAAACTGTTAGCAGTATCCTTTAATGATGTAGACATACCTACTCAGTAACTTAGCAATTCTGTAGTATACTAAGTATATACAATGGAAAAAAACTCACCAAAAGACATGTATAAGAATGTTCATAGTTGGTCAGGCATGGTGGCACATGCCTGTAATCCCAGCACTTTGGGAGCCTGAGGCAGATGGATCACCTGAGGCCAGGAGTTTGAGACCAGCCTGGCCAACATGATGAAACCCTGTCTCTACTAAAAATACAAAAAATTAGCTGGGTGTGGTGGCGGGTGCCTGTAATCCCAGCTACTCGGGAGACTGAGGCAGGAGAACCACTTGAACCTGGAAGCCAGAGGTTGCAGTGAGCCGAGGTCGCATGCCATTGCACTCCAGCCTGGGCAACAAGAGTGAAATTCCATCTCGGGGGAAAAACAACAACAACAACAACAACAACAAAAACATTCATATAGCAGCTTTCTTTAAAGTAGCCACAAACTGGAAACAGCTCAAATGTTGATCAATAGGAAAAAACATAAATGAAATGTCATATATTGCAAAATGAAGCTACTGATGCACACAGATACATCTCACAGATACTGGGTAGGTGTGGTGGCTCATGCCTGTAATCCCAGCCCTTTGAGAGGCCGAGGT
>NW_012108419.1:261477-263279 GCF_000951045.1 Mandrillus leucophaeus
GGTAGCTGCAACTACAGGAGTGCACCACCACACCTGGCTAATTTTTGTATTTTTTGTAGAGACAGGGTTTTGCCATGCTAGAATTACAGGTGTGAGCCACCGCATCTGAACTCTTTTTTGTTTTTTAGCCTTTTCTAAGGATTAACTTTTGGTGTGTTGATTCTCTCTGTGAGTTATCTGCTTTCTATTTTATTGATTTCTGCTCTATTATACTTTTCCTTTGACTTACATTGGGCTTAATTTACTATTTTTCCAGCTTCTGGAGATGGAAACTGAAATCACTGATTTTTTCAAATTCTCTTTTTTTACATAGGCATTTAAAGCTATACATTTCCCTCAAATTAATGCTTTAGCTACATCACACAGGTCTCTCTCTCTCTCTCTCTCTCTCTCTCTCTCTATCTCTATCTCTATCTCTATCTCTTTCTCTTCCCCTTTATCTCTCCCACACTCTACCCAAACATTACAGAGACTTCTTTAAGGTGGTGGGCTACCTCATCCAGGGACTTCTCACACTTTGTAAGTTTGTGTAGTCCTGAATCAGGAATAAACGTTTGAATTACTTGTGGCCTCTGGTTCTTATGTAGTGTGTTTGACATCCAACAGCTTTAAAGGGGTGGGAACAGCAGATCCAGCAGCAAAGTTAGGTCACAATAATCTGATTTGACTATAGCCATATTAGCTTTCTTTTGATTAGCATTTACATAGCTTACATATCTTTTTCCATCCTTTTACTTTTAATCTGTTTCCTTATAATTAAGGTGGGCTTTTTGTGCTTTTTGTGCTTTTTGTAAACAACATAGAGCTGATTCTAATTTTTTTAATTCAGTCTATTTTTAAAATTTTAAATGGCCATTTCAATCTATAACTACTGATATACATAGTTGTAAGTCCATCATTGTGCTATTATTTTTCTATTTGTTCTGTGTTTTGTTTTATTCATTTTTTCTGACTTATTTAAGTGTGTCCTTAAATATTTAACTATTTGATTAAATACATTGAATAATCAAGTATTTTGTTATTCCCTTTTACCTTCTCTATTTTATCTTATCTATTAGCATTTCAGTTTTGCCATATTGTATTATTCTTTTGAAATTATAATACAGAACCTTGATTTATTACCATCTACCTTTAATTATCATTTTCTACAACTTCTCAGCAATAAAATATCCACACCAGTTTTACTTCATTTATCCTCTCACTTTGTCTTATTATTGTCATCTATTTTACTTCTGCATTTGCATAAGCCTTACAAGACATTGTTACTGTTTTAAATATCAATATTATTTTATATTTGCCAATAATTTACCCTTTCAAGCCCTCTTCACTTCTTTCACCTGGGATCATTTTCTGGCAAACCGAATAACTTCCTTTAAAATTTCTTGTAGTGCTGGTCTACTGGTAAAACAAAATATTGCTCAATTTTTGTTTGTATGAATATGTGTTTCTCTTTTAGTTTTTAGGGAATTTTCATAATTTATAGAATTCCATGTTGGTAGGGCTTTCTTTTGTTTGTTTGTTTGTTTGTTTTGGGGTTTTTTTTGGTCCTTTAAAGATGCCATTCCACTGTCTCCTGGCTTCCATTATTTTTGTTATAAAGTTAGCAGTCCTATTGTTTCTTCTTTGAAGGCAATTTATCTTTATCATCCAGGTGCTTTCAAATTTTCTTCTTTTCTTTTTCCTTTTTTTGAGATGGAATCTCATTCTGTCACCCAAGCTGGACCAAGCAGCTGAGATTACAGGTGCCCACGACGATGCCTGGATAATTTCTGTATTTTTAGAGACAGGGTTTCAACATGTTG
>NW_012108419.1:269638-286265 GCF_000951045.1 Mandrillus leucophaeus
TATATTTATATAGCCTGCTGAAAGTGGAAGCGAATCTTTTCTTCACAGTAACACAACTGCAGCATCTTAACACTGTCTGGTCCCTTTCTTCTTGGAAGATCAACAGTTCAGCTCCCCTTAATGGTTACCATTGTAGTCAAGCCCAGTACCTTAGTGACTTCACAGGTGAAAACTGATTTGAAGACTTCAGGGGTGGGAGCACAGAGAAGTCTCAGAAAACTGAAGGGATTCTGAGACATCTAACTTTAAGTTCCTATGACATAGTATGGTGTTAGTATGGTGTATAGCTGTATACACAACTGAGGGAAAAAATCAAAGATCATCTTTTTGAAAAATGTGTTCAACTACAAATAGTTATCTTCTGTCTTATGAAATCTCTAATGACAGGATTATGCAGTCATCCAAAATGCCCCAATTTGTATATCATGCCCAACATTTACAACCCAAGTTGGTTCATGTTTATGAAGCATCTGACCACATACGCGTGCCAGAAAAAGATTACAGTTTGTGTAAATCTAGAAATAAGGATGTTGAATGACCACCACACACAAGCTCTGAGTTTAACAGGAGTTTTGCTACTAACTAGTAAGTTTGTTTTTTTTTTGTTATTTTTTGCTTTTTTTTACAAATCAACATCAAAGATGGCTCAGAGAATGATAAGGCAACAGTGAGAAACATCAGCTGTACTTGTCGAGAAGGTGTTTGATTACACAGCATGTACCATCCCAGCTGGCCCTTTGCTATAACAGAGGAGTGGGTGAGTGATATGTTCCAACAGCTGGTCTAAAGACCAGAGGCACAGTTTCAGGTAAAGTGCAGGAACAGGGTAGAGGCTACAGGTGGAAAGATCTAGAAGCTCTGTGTCCAACAAGGTCCTCACGCTTCTTACCAGCGTGGACTGCCTCAATCTAAATTTGGTGTCCCCCCTCCACAGGCTCTACTAGAAACTTAAGCAGGAAGAACAGAATGCAGACAGAATATAGTTAAATCCAAAAAAGGCCCTTTTCTGTCAAATCCTGGGGAAAGAAAAATGGTAACGTTCAGCCAAAAAGGCATCTTGAGAAGAAACTAACTTCTGCCTTTAATTTGCATATAGGTATCATAAAATCATCACTCACAGATTAACTTCACTAGTTTGTCTGGTTGTTGGCTATTACTGTTGCCCTCTGGATGTACACAGCCACAGGCGCACTACCTCCAGGCAAAGGTAGCATTTATACAGACAACAGAATTACAAAAATGACTTCCAGGCTCCTCAAGATATCACTCCAAAGCTGTTTCATTTTGGCATCACCTTTGCCCTTTCATTCTTCCATAGGAAAAAACAAGGCCAACCAAACCAAGGGACAGAACTATATGGCACATTGAAATATTTTAAATCAATTCTGGCTAATTTTGTTTCAAGAAATTCTTGTTGCTCTTTAAGAGAATATGAGGCATGCTGGTTCCCAAAGCCAAGACCTGGGAATCCCTGATTTGGGCATATGACTCACTACCACACGCTGATCCATACATGGTGGGCTCAATCAATGTTTCAAGGCAAAGGAGTAATCATCCCGCTAAGGAAATGACCAGCTTCCCTGAGCCCTATTTGACGTGGAGCAGATGGAAGAGCATAAGTGCCTACATATCAAAGGGAAGATAAAGCTAAGAAGATGCATATTAATGAGATTTTACCCTTTCTCAAAAATTTTTAATTTTACTCCCATTAAAACGTGCTTCCACATTTTTTGGAGTATAAGTTTTAGCCTCTCCATGAAATGGCTAATGTTAGAAGGCAAGAGCAAGGCAAATAAATTATCTTTAAAATACTTATATCATTTTGTATTTTCAGAAGGCTAATTTGTAAAAGTTGATCTTTGTTGCAGTTCAGTATAACCCTGATATGTGACTGGAAAATGCTGCAAAAGAACAACCCCTCCTTTCTCTTTCCCCAGTTCTGAGATGTTAAATTTTACGAAGCAAGACCATTGAGGAATTCCCACATCTTACCTAGAAAAAAGGTGCCATCTCTGGTACCCCAAAAGATCTCACAATAAAAACAAAAATAAATTTCCTGAACTGGTATAAAACAACATATAAGCCATCCTAGAGCAACTTGTATTTTCCAAAAAAAAAAAAAAGAAAGAAAGAAAGAAACAACATCAAACTAGATTCCTTTCATCTATGATTGACACATTAAACGTTTACGCATGAAGAGAATCTGGAATTTTTCCCTTCATTAGAAGTTATTGTTAAATGTTGAAAGGAATCCACCACTTTTTATAACTGATTCTGTGATCAATAATGCTAAAAAAGAGACAAAGAAATGATTTAATCAATGACTGTCACTCATGACTCAGACATAACTTCGTGTATTTCCAGAAGTTAAAAAATGGTTTTACTTTCTATAATCATATATTAGCAGGCCAAGAATAAGGTTACATTTATTATAACCAAAATTGACTATGTTTTCTGCTATCCCTTTACCAAAAATTATATTCAGATTAACACTAGATACCATATAACAAATTTCTTTCCAAAAATCACGTAGCTCTAATTATCAAATACTTAATACTGCTAGTAAATCTCATATATTCATGCTTTTCAATCAAATAAGGGTACTAATGTCTGAACACTTTCAGAATTGAGCCATGTATGAACTGAAGTCTTACATACACATGCACACATCTGTAAAGTAATAGAGCTACACATAAGTAGGAGCCAATTATTCACAGATGGTCACATTTTTCTTCAGATGGTCAAATAAGCCTTATTGAGACTCTTTCAAGATCAAAGTGTTATACTGTTGGAATGAAAGCTCCGAGAAATGCAAATACTATGTCTGAACACAGCTAAGCAGGAAAATACAATTAATGCAACAGACATACTTGAAAGTCACAGGCTTTGAGGCCTTTGCATTGCAATGTTCAAACTGAGTTTCTCCTTAGCCTGTTACCTTGCTTTCAATTACATCTAGCAGTCCCCAGTTCTTCAGAACTTAACAGCCACTGTAGAGAGAGAGAGAGAGAGAGAGAGAGAGAGAGAGTGTGTGTGTGTGTGTGTGTGTGTGTGAGACAGAGAGAGAGACAGAGACAGTGAGAGACAGACAGATGAGAGAGGGAGAGAGGGAAAATGAACAGCCAAACACATGGAAAACTGTCCTTCTTGAAACTGGCAGACTGGACCTTTCAAGTACAAAGAAAAATTTGAATGTTGCAGCTTAAAATTCAGTTAAGAGAATTCAAAAGCAAGTCATAAATGGCACATTATTTCAATAAAAAGTTTTGATTACTATGTTTATCTGTTGTCTTAAGTAACTTATTCACGAAGCTCTATTCTTCCCCAAGACCATTTTGAAGGAAGAAAATACAGGTTGTTCTTGTTTAGTGAGCAAGAAAAAAATATTGTTTTTGTTTTTTTTTTTTTTTGTCCCTAGGAGGCTGCTTAGTTGGCAGCAGAAAAAGGTAGGAGAGTTTGGTAAGAACAGTTAAAGAGGCACAACTGACCCTTTTGCTGAGTGTTTAGAAGAGGTATTCACTGGAGTTAACTGCTCTGACCAACCCTTAGGAAGCTTTTTAGGATTTAAAAACAAACAAACAAAAAGGGCTGGGAGCGATGGCTCACGCCTATAATTCCAGCACTTTGGGAGGTCAAGGTGGGTGGATCACCTGATGTCAGGAGTTCAAGACCAGCCTGGCCAACATGGTGAAACCCTTTCTCTACTAAAAATACAAAAATTAGCCAGGTGTAGTGGTGCAGACCTGTAATCCCAGCTACTCGGGAGGCTGAGGCCTGAGAATTGCTTGAACCCAGGAAGCAGAGGATGCAGTGAGCCAACATCTTCCCACTGTACACTCTAGCCTGGGTGACAGAGTGATACTCTGTCTCAAAAAAAAAAAAAGAAGAAAAAAAGAAAAGAAAAAAGAAAGAAAAGAAACGCTGGTCCTTGAGTTCACTTTGTTAACAAAGCAGATAAAACAATTTATATGCATCTCTCCCACCTCATCCCATTTTTGGCAGAATATAACAAGAACAAAAAGTAACGGACTTCATGGGTTTAAGTAAAGGAATATATACCATTGTTTTCTTAGTTTTTTTTTTTTTAAGTTTTCAAATTTTAATATGGGTTTTTTAAATGTATTATAAACTTCTGTGGGGCTTTTAAAAAATCCCTACCTAGGCCGAGCACGGTGGCTCACGCCTGTAATCCTGGCACTTTGGGATGCCAAGGCGGGCGGATCACAAGGTCAGGAAATCAAGACCATCCTAACATGGTGAAACCCTATCTCTACTAAAGATACAAAAAATTAGCCAGGTGTGGTGGCACATGCCTGTGGTCCCAGCTACTCGGGAGGCTGAGGCAGGAGAATTGCTTGAACCCGGGAGGCGGAGCTTGCAGTGAGCTGAGATCACACCACTGCACTCCAGCCTGGGCGACAAAGCCAGACTCTGTCTATTAAAAAAACAAAACAAAAAAAAAACACCTACCTATATCGGGTTCTTCTATGTTTTAGCAGGTCTCAGGTCTCAATTTCCCATTTTTAGATGGCAGGCCTATTTTTAAAGGACCAATTCATACTTTAAAATATGTGTACACACACACATACTTACACACACAGAGACATATAGAAAGTCTATATATTTTTTGAAGCACCATTTCACATCTACCAACAAGAAAAATAATAAACAAATTCATATCCTCATTATAATTCTGTTATGAAGGATAATAATGTAATATACAATGCCATATTTAAACTATAAATACTATCAGTAAATGAAAATACTGACAGTTTAAATCTCTGTTCAGAAATATTTTTAAAGTAAGGCTCAAATAAATGTGTAGATTACAAACACACTATTTCCTGATCAATCCTAATATTTAAATGAATGCAAAAGAATTTATTTCAAGATCAAATAAATAAAATGAAGAGAGAATACTAAATTAAACTTAGCTGATGAAACATCCATTGTTAACTGAACCCATGCAAAACTCCACAATACAACTAACTGCTTTTACCCTTATGGCCTGATGCAAAATGCAAGCACAAAATGGAGAATACGTATGTACTTAACTTGTTAGCTTTCTATATGTAAGGCTAAATAATTGTCTAAGGAAGACCTTTGCTTTAAAGAATCTTGGCACATTAAAGGAACACAGCTCCCTAATTTGAAGAATAAGACACACAATTCAGATAATTTATGGATTGTTATAATTTAGAAAGAAGCCTCCATCTAAACCAAACTTTGAGAATAAAGGCTGATTGAACAATTCATTTATTTGCTAACTGCTTGACTTTAACTACAGACATTTAACTCAACATCAGTTCAACATCTGCCATAGGTAAGAAGCTGTTCTAGATGCTGACATTAGCCAGCACTTGGTTATGAGCCACTGTGTTTTATCAAGCTGTCTATATTTTTCAGTAGCAACTTAATTATATATTCTATAAGTTATCAACAATCAAGTTTAAAATCTAGGCTCCCTCCTACTACCCAGTACATGACAAGATGATCTCCCCCAATTTCCAGCTAATTCGTATTTAGGAAATATCAACTTGGAAATGTAAATCTACTTGGAAAATAAGAAAGTACACCATGCAGCTGAAAATGAAAGATAACTTGTTTTCTGACAACCCAGTATCTGCATCTGACATGGCTTCCCTACATTCAGAAGATAACTGAAAACTGATTATACAGAGACACACACACAATCCTTCTCTTCATGTACATGTCTGTGCACACGCACACACAAATACATTTGTAATCTCATTACCTCTACATTTCGCTTATCAGTATTTAAACAGCTGAACTGCAATCATGACCTAGAATATGGCTTATGTTATGGGCAGGTCTGTTTGAGGACTGCTTGGAAGAGTCAGAGGCAGAGGAATTTGCTATTGTAAGCAAAGGTGACATTGCTGAGCCATCAGGAAGCGCTGTAGCGATTTCTGGAAACAAAGATGTCATATTAAAATTGGATAAATGAGAGTTGGTCATGTGCATTGGTGGCATATCTGGGAGAAGAGGAAAACTTGGTTGAGCAAACCCAACAGGTCTGGGAGGAGATAAAATTGATCCAAATCGGTTATTTAAACTTCCACTGTTTACCTTCTCTGTGCTGGGATTTGAGAACATCTGATTAGGAAAATAGGGGATTGAAATATCATTGGACAGTGTAGGATGAGCAGGAGAGTATGGAGGATAGAAGGAGGGCAGAGTATTTTGCGGATCTACCGGGATGAGGGCTGGAGTTCGAGTGGCACTAGGCTGAGTAACCTGTGGAATGAAAGAAGCATTAGCATTTATTGGTGGATTCATGCCACCCTCAGGAATAAAAGAAAAACCAAAATTTTGTGACAGTGTATGCTGATCAGGACCTGAATTATCATTAGGTACTTGTGGGCTATCAGGCATGAAACGAACAATACTTCCTCTCTTCTCTGTAGCAGGTTGTTGACGTCCAAGAATCATACTGCCACCAGTAGAGAGAGGAAGATGGGGAAGACTTGGATCAAAGACATTACTTTGCCTTTGGTTTCCAGAACGATTCCTTTCAGGTTGACGAATTTTGGAACCACTGCTGTCTTGCAGGGGATGCCTTGATCTCTGGGGAACTGAAGAATTAGCTTGACGTACAGGAGGGCCTTGATCACCATTTCCATGAGACACAGATGGATGTGGCAATGCTGGCCTTGCAACCCCATGCATGTTGGTTGTGACTGGAGGGTTCATGTGGCCCTTGGTCGCATGACTGTCAGTAATCCTCATGGGATTGGATTTCTGCACAGAAACATTGGGGCTTGTGTTTCGACCTTGAATATCTCCTGAGGAAGAGGAACTTGAAAAAGGAATATTCAAGGTGCTGTTCCTGGTGTTAATTGCACCTAACGACATGTCACAACTTTCCCTATTCTGACTATCACTCTCTCTTCTAATATGGACATTTTCATGAGTTGGGGGACAATTATATTCAATTGCAGAGGATGGACCACACTGTGTATTCCTCTGATGTTCTGAGAGTGACCTCTGGCTCCCAATGACCTGATCACTGAGGTGAGGGGCAAGTAAGCTCTGCATGAAACTTTGGTGACAAGTATTTTCACTGTCCCTTGATGGAATACCATTTCCTGTTGGGATGCTCTGAACTGGTGGGTAAGGTAATCTCTTTTGACGGTCAATTGGTGGTGGGCCAGTATTTTGACTAATTCGAAAAGCCTGGGACTGCATACTCCGCAATGATGATACAGGGTTACCTATTTCATTGTTTCTTGAAGATTGTACTTCAAAATTACTCTGGGGCTGTTGACTAGCTCCACTTGGTTTAAACGTCTGACAATCGGAAAGGCGGATATCTGAGGCTACAGTGTGGTCCACACGACCCTGCATATTATGAATAGCCAAACTCTTATTTCTGGGAACATCAAGATAGCTTCTCATTTCAAGCTGATCTGAAACTCTGGAACCCTGAATTGATATCCCCATTCTCTGCTCTGAATTAGAAGATGTCTTTCCAATGAGTGCCTCAGCAGAATAACTTGAAACTCTATTTCTCTCCGGCCTGTGTGGAGTACAGGTCATGTCTGAAGATCTAGTCACAATACTTGGTTGGGACACCATTTGCTGCTCTAAGCCTCTTGATGTCAAAAGCCTCTGCATTGGATTATGCCCAGATACATGTTCAGATGAAACCCCTGAACCTTGCTGTCTGCTTCCAACATCCTGCTGTTGGTGCATAATATCTTGATTGAGATGGTTCTGGGGATGGTTATGATGGTTCCGACTAGTTGAAGGGTTTTCACAGCTCTTCTCTGTCTGGGAGCTTCCAAAGTGTTGCTGCATTTGTTGCTGCATCTGCTGATGGTGGGGATGTGGCTGTCCACTCTTGGATCGGGACTGGTCAGTTCCATGGTGCTTGGGTTGTAAGGAAAGCTGAGAGGCCTGGGTGCCCTGAACAAGATTCCTCTTTTTCTGCATCTGAACTTCCTGTTGCAGAGTCCTCTGCTGGTGGACATTATGGGGCTGAGAGTGGACAGAGCTCTCTGCATGAGGTACATGATGCTGCATTTGATATAAGTGATGCCTCTCTCTTAACTGCCCTGCTTGTTGTTGTTGCTGTTGCTGCTGCTGCTGCTGCTGCTGCTGCTTTATGTAGAGATGGTTACTATGAAGGTGAGATACCCCTTGAGCTGGAACATGCTGCTGCAGGGCCTGTAGATGTTGACTTGCCTGGGTTTGCTGCTGCTCAGCAACTGAAGGCTGAGAACCACAATGAACTTCAGTTTGCCTCAATGCAGGAGCCACAAAGTTGTTACTAGGTGGAAATAATCGTGTAAGGCCATCTCCATGAGCTGGGTTGCTAACAGGCACAACCGAGTTTGAAGAATTAGGAGGGATCTGACTGACCATCATTTGAGTTTGATCAGAAATGGTGTCTGGAGTTCTGCTCATCAGGGACATACTTTCAAGCCTGAGGGGGGCTGGCTGACAGTGCTTTTGCCGTTTAGCTGAAGACAGTAAAAGGTCATCTTGGACAGCACGCTTAGCAGAATCCTTACGGCTTTCATGACTTGGCTTTAAGAGTGGCTCTTGAATCTGTGAATTTGGTATGGTACTAGTCATAGTATTTAGCTGTTCTTGGGAATATTCGGTCATCAGAGATGGTCCAGGAGGTTGACTGTCATAGGAGCTAGATGAAACAGTCAGATTAACCGTTGCAGGCACAGTTGTTTGCTCTGAAGTTGGGGATAAACCCGCACAGCTGGCCAGAGGATGGCTGATGCTGCTCTGATGGATAAGATTATTCACGCTTAAACTGGTGATGCTTGGGGGCTGAGAAGGTGAAGCCTGTAAAGGTGCATTTGATGTTTTAATTCCTAGAGAACAGCTCGGTTTTTCAAGGGGCCTCTCCATAGTTGCTTCAATTGAATCCTGAGAATTAAATTCATTTGGTGTTGCTTCTGCCTGTCCTGTGCCATTCTCTTTAGGTATCTGTGATTTGAAAGGTGGGTCTCCCTCTAACGATGATGCTTCAGAAGGCTTTGAAGCAACTTCCCTTATATCAGCCTGGAGGCCAACTCTTCCCTTCTCCAGGTTCTCCTGGTCAAAAATAGCTCTTGCTGCAAGAGCTACTATATCGGTTTGCTCTACAAAGGTACAGCTGTCACATGTATTAGCTGTTGCATTGCTGGTCACATCTTCTCTTGTTGTTTCAGGAAGCATGGATGCAACTGAGAAACTACGACTACTGCCAGAGCTGGTTGACATGGGAGAGTCAGCCTGTCTACTGGTGATCAAAGAACCATTAATAACCTCTTGATCAGGCAGGCAGGAATGATGCTGTGGAGGATCTCTGTCATCACTGTTCATCAGTAATAGTTCCTGTTTGGGATGTAAATTCACACTTGAATCAACTATTTTAGGATTTTCTGAAGAAAAGTCAGGATGATCCATCTGATCAGAAAGAGATGATTTCTGAGGGTTTTTTTTTTTAGCAAGATCAGATAGCAATGTAGTTAAACCCTGCCCCTTTAAGAGACCTGTGGTTTGCATTGTATCTGATGAATCTTGCTCAACTCTGCAAGGTTCAGCAATGATTTCTACCTCAGAAACACAGTCAGTACTTGTAGTGCTTGTTGTAGATGACAAACCAGAAACCTGAGAAACCAAAATGTGAGGATCACTTGGAGATGGAATCAATACATTGGCTGAAGTGCAGGGTTCGGCAGCATCTGACAATGCTAAATGACTTGGTGGTTTATCCTGAGGTGTCTCTTGTTGCAGATTAGGGGTAGAATCTTTGGATTTTGCTGGGGCCATTGCAAAATGTTCGCTTGTTACAGATTCTTGGGAGGGTGAGCTGGACTTTTCTATTGACTTAGATTTGGATACAGACTCAGGTATTAATGATTCAGAGTTTAGAACACCCAAAGAATGTGAAGCAGAAACACTCACACTATTTGCCTGGGACATAGAGACAGGTGGTAATACAGCAGGGAAGCTTTCTAGCAGTCCATCATTACAGGGCAGCTCTGCTGAGCTTTCAGTGTTGGGGCAGTCTAACTTGCTCACATCTCTGACTGGATTCAGGGGACACGCTGACTTGTTTGCTGCTAAGTGTTTCCTGGCACCTGGCTTCTTATTCAACCTTTTAGATTTCATGTTAGGAGGCAAACAAGCAACAGTGTTCATCGAGGAAGTACTCACTAGATTATAAGTACTGGCTAGTGTGGCTGAACTATCTGTTGTCACAGGAGGTGCTGCAGTTGCTAATGAAACACAGTTAGCTGTAGTGGTTTGACTATTTGCAGCAGTTTGAGCATTGGCAGGCTGGCTAATAGACAATTGTACACAGCTTTGCCCAGCCATCTGTGATATGCTTTGATTGAGGCTGGCCAAAGCACCAAATGTATTCAGGGCAACATTGGTATTTGGATCTTCGCTGGTGGTGGGTTGAATAATTTGCATAGGGGTTTGATTTGTAGTTCCTGATGAAGACATCACAGGCTGCAAAGCAAAGAGCTGTCCATTTAAAGAAATGGTTTGAGGCTGTTGGTTTGACATGGTAACAGAAAAAGTCTGTGTTGAGTTAGACACTGATAAAGATGAAGGTCTTGGTAATATGTGGACAAGATGCTTTCCTCCAAAAGTCTGTGGTGTTGAAACATTTTGCACTGAATTATTAGACCCTATTACAGTATTGGCTCCATTAATAGGGAGTCGAACAGAACCAGGAGGTGGAGCAGAGAGGAGTGGCAAAGGATTCTGATTAGCTGCCTGTATGATTACTATCTGTTGACCTACTGTGTGGTTGGGAACTTCTGCTCTCATCACTGTTGGGCATGGGGTGGTGCTGGGTGGTTGAAGAATTATAACATTTTGATTAGTTGGAGTTGCATTAACAGCTGACCCAACTGGCTGAGCCATCTGAATCACCTGCATTGCTGAATTCAGTGGAAGGATATTTTTGGGAGGCTGAGATTTAACTTGTGGCTGGGCAATTAGTGGCTGCATAGGTAAAGATGGACAAGAAGGCAATGTTACAACTACTTGCTCAACTGGCTGCCCATCTGCTGGAAAGGAATTATTCAAGTTGATGCCTGTAGCCACATGTCTACTGTGGTTACTTGTGGTAGGGCTAGTACCAGACTCATTTAATACTGGAGTCACAGCAGAAGACGGTGTCTGGCTTAAGGGCTGAATAGTGTTTCCCGCCAGTTGCAAAGTAGTCCACGTTGTCTGTGTGTTTCCAGCTGAAGAAATTCGTGTAAGGCTATTAATGTTTTTCAAATCTGAAGTACTAACGCTTGAAGAAGGCAAAGAACAAGAAAGAGTCCAACCATTGTCCAAAGGGTTTCCCGAAAGAGTGCTTATAGGAATGGTGGCCTTCCCTACTCCAGGGGCAGATGATGCCACCACTGTAGCTGTACTTGTCAAGTCTGCACTCTTGCTAATGCTCATTGGAGAAGAATCATCTGCAGTTCTGGGAGGCTGGGAGCAGACTGTGGTGGTAACTGAAACAACAAAAGTGTTTTGAAAATCACCTCTGAAGTCCTGTATGCTCAGGCAGGACTTGTTTCCATGGTGCACTTTAGTGGCAGTTGCTGAGGAGCTGAGGGGGATGTTTACAGCACAAGGGGTCATTTTCTTCAATAATTTGGGGTTCTCTTGTCCATTCTTATTTTCAGAAGAATTTTGATCATTTAAACATGTGTGCAAAGAATGATGTTGGTGAGGCTCAGGTCCAACTGAAACAGCAATCAGTGAGCCACTAGAGGCACCAAGCACACTTGATTCGCTTTCAGAGGTGGGAAGCTCGAGAACACTCTGAGCAGAAATGGCAGCAGGAAGACAAAGAGGAACAGGCTGGTTGGTAGCCAATGCAGGAACTGTGGTCTGATGCCATGGCTTGTTTTCAGAAGGGTAAACTCCAGAAATAGATATAGGAGTCACAAGATTGCAAGTCCTCTGTACTGGCACCACATTGGCGGTCTGCTTTTGTAAATTATGACTAACATTAAAAGTTATCCCCTGAACAGCTGTTCCCTGGCTGTTTCCACCAGGCTGATTCCCGTTGGAATAAACAATGATATTTTTTTGAACCTGGTCACTAGGAATAACAACAGAGACCTTCGAGTTTTTAAGATTTCCTTTCCAGTGAATTGTGGGGTCATCATATAAGCATATGTCATTAGCTTTCAGTAACTCAATATATCGGCCATTTTCTTTTTGAATTTCTTCCAGTTGTTTCCGTAGCTTTTTTATTTCTTCAGCTATAACATTAAAAACAAAAATTTATAAATACCTGGGAATGTCAGTATTTACAATAACTTGATAAAGACCTGTATACTAAACTACTGAATTCTAATAGTAGCATTCTAAATACCTCAACTGAGACTCTTCAGCTCTTTTCTAATACAACTTCTTTTTTCTTTTTAGAATGATATCCTAAATCCCTCTGCCCTCCTTTAAAAAGTATAAATCTTTAAAGGTCAACTGAAAAATTACTCATAATGTAGAAACCTCAAAATTCCCAATTTAAAAATTTCCAATAGGGCAGCTACATAGCTGAAGTAAGGGAAGACATACTGCTATCATGGTAACATGCTAGGAAAATGACATTGAATATCAGTATGCCATTTAAATGCTGCAGCAGCCAACATTACCTGTGACAGTAACAGACAGTCTCTTTATTTTTTATTTTATTTTTTTGAGACAGAGTCTTGCTCTCTGACCTAGGCTGGAGTACAGTGGTGCAATCTCGGCTCACTGCAACCTCCACCTCCCAGGTTCAAGCAATTCTTCTGCCTCAACTTCCCAAGTAGCTGGGATTACAGGTGCACACCAACACTCTCAGCTAATTTTCATATTTGTAGTAGATTCAGGGTTTCGCCATGTTGGCCAGGCTGGTCTTGAACTCCTGATCTCAAGTGATCTGCCCATCTTGGCCTCCCAAAGTGCTGGGATTACAGGCATAAGCCACCATGCCCAGATGACAGCCTCTTTTATAAATGGCTTTAGTTTCTATTTTACCCTTTGAAACAATGGAGACAAAAAGGAATAGAGCACGTAAGAAGCAAAGTGGCACCAAAGTGCACCAAAGAAAGCGTCGACAATGGAACCTGCACTTTGCTTGGTAGGGACAATGCAGGTATGCTACTGAGCAGTGAGGACATTGTCACAGCCCTCCTTTCTAAGGTAGATAGGACTACCTAAGGTACTCATCTATGAGTACCACCAATGGGGCAGACTTAGCTGCTGGTATATGCTCTGTGACCCCACACATCCCCAGCTGCCTTGAAACAGTGGAGAGTATTCTCATTCCTTTTCCAAAGCAGCCTATTCTCCAGGCTAACACCCTGTGAGGGAGCCTGAAATGAAAAGCTCCATTCCAACAAAGACAAGCTGAAACTAGTAGATCATTTTTCTTAGTTTAAAACTAAGAGACAAAAGAAAGATACCAGTGTCCACGGACAGTAGAAATTAAAGAACAATCATTATGGACCAAATAATAATCACGGTTCTCACTTACTGTACCTTTACTACCTGGCGCATTTCATTCATTATTTAACAACAATGACAACTATAACAGCTAACATTTATCAAGCAATTACTATGTGCTAGGCTTTAATCTTAAGTTCTTGTATTATCTCTTTTAATCCTCATAAGAACCATGAGATAGCAACTTATATTTTATTATCACCACTTTTAGATGTGAGAAACAGGCTCAGAGCAGTTACTGGGACTTAGAGAGGTTAAGTAACTGGCCAAAGGATACTGAGTGAGTAAATGAAGCTGAGACGCAAACCTAGGAGGGCCTGAGTCTAAGGCCATTGCTTTGGCCACTAGATACGTGCACAGTGAGCATGAGGAAGAAGCCACCCAGAGAAAAAAGAGGATACAGCAGACGCACAGAAAAAGAATCAGAGAAATAATGATCATGACAGAAATAACAAACACAGATGTAGGCTGCCTTAGATCCCATCCCTAACCCCTGGCCTGTCTGGTTAGCTTTTTATGAGTCCCATGCAACTTACATTTTTCAACGATTTCCCTTTTTCCTAAGGTAACTTGATTGCCTCAGCCTCTGTGCTTTGAAATCAAAGGAGCCTTAATTAGGAAAGTCTACTCATCATTCTGTCTTACATACCCTTCTGCGGGGTGCCTCAAATGGTCACTAAACATGGATCATTTATCTATCTGACGGCATCACAAAAGGACCTGGGCCATAAACACCAGCTAAACCAGGTGAGTGGGGAAGCTGCTAATATTTAACTAAAAGTAAACAAGGAGAATTCTGAATGCTGACCTCCTAGGTATGCTTTCCAATATCTTTCCCATCCATTACAACAAACACAGCCTGGCACTGGCCTTACCTCAGGCAATTCTGCCCTTTTTTCTCTCCTTTTAAGGTGGCCTACTGAGTTGTCACAGGAAATTCTCTCCGTGCACTTGTCAGGGGCATAAATAAAACACAATTTCAAACTGGCCTACCCTGAGCTTTACACTTGCCTGGAATATTTTTTTCCCACTGCTATAAGGAAACTTTCTCTCCAACGCTAATGGAAAAAGAGAACTCATTTGATGGCATTAAAAAGTCACCATTACCTAAAAATCAAATATCATTAAATGATCAGGCAGTTTGATGCACACAAGTAATATAAACAAAATGAATGTTTTGGCCTTTTTTGTTAATGCATAGTTAAGTCTTGGCACAAGAATATCCTAATCTTGTTTTTAAGTTTCACTGAGCAGAACTCCCCCCTTACATCTTCTTATGGGATTGCCCTAACTGCAATGTCCAATTGGAATAAAGGAGATTTAGCATTACCAGTATCATGAGTTAGGCAAACATGAAATACACAGAAGAGTTCCAAGTCAAAACTATGTATGCCTGCAAGGTAAGAGGTGCTCACAGAGGAGGAGAAAGAGTTAGATTGAAATGAATGTATTGGTAACACTATTCTTCCAGACCCACTGAATGCAGGGTCTTCATGTTTTGGGGCCAAAAAGCTTTCTATATCATAATATAAATTTCACTGTGACACAAACCCCTAAACAGTTTTTAAAATAACAAAAAGTAAGAACTTTTAAATCTTTACCTTGTTCATTGTTTCCTCCATTAAGCAGGAGTTCATCATTTTGCCTTTTCAATTCTGTTATATATTTAAAGGCTTGGTCCAGGATCATATTCTTGCTCTGCCCAAGAAAATTTTAAAAGTTTACAAGTTTCACTAAAGGGTAAGAACTTGCCAGATGAAACTCTAAGCTTTGTCTTTATCACATATATATGATACATATCTTCTCAAAATTTAAAATAGGCACTATATTCAAAAGCTTTTACTGTATATTTTTCATTTATTAAATGGTCACTGGGCATCTAATGTGTGGCAGGCTCTGTTTTAGGCACTAGGGATATACTAGTATAACAAACAAAGTCTCTGTCCTTGAAGTATACACACGCGCGTGCACACACACACACACACACACAGAGGAATGCTATGAAGAAATATAAAGCAGGGTAAGGGGGAGCCAGAGTGATGGTGGAGGTTGCTCTCTGCAATGGACTGAATGTTTGTGCCCCCTAAAATTCATGTCTAAACCCTTATCCCCAGTGTGATGGTATTTCAGAGGTAATTAGGTCATGAAGGTGGAGCCCCCATGATAGGATTAGTGCCTTATAAGAAGAGACAGAGATGATCTCTCTCTGTCTGCCACTTGAGGACATAACTAGGAAGTGGGTCATCACTAGGAAGTGAATTGGCTGACACTTGATCTTGGACTTCCCAGCTTCCAGAACTGTGGGAAATTAAGTTACCCCGTCTATGGCATTTTTGTTGTAGCAGCCTGAACTAAGACACTGAGAACATTTGTTGTATATGGAGGTTGGGGAAGGGCCCTGAATAAGGTGATACCTGAGCAAAAACTGGAAGGAAGTGAAAGGAAGCAGGCCCTGCAGATATATGGGAAAAGGGAGTCCAGACAGCAGGATCAGAAGGGCAGGGGCCCTCAGCCAAGCTAGGCTTGGCACGTTGGAGGAACGGTAAGGAGGTGAGCGGACATACAGTGGAGTACACATGGGAAGAGTGGTAGAAGAGGCCAGAGAAAGCCTTCAAGACTGTGTAAAGGTTTTGGATTTTAATGTTATTCTTTACTCTGTTTAACCACAACTACAAATTATTCTAAATAATAGGTCAAGAAAGAAAAGTTACTTGATTCAGTTTTGGTGTTGTGCTTCCAGTACATTGTATTCCTAAGCTTTTTCAAAAAGACTGTATGTTATGTTAAAGTATTCCTTTATACTCATGTCCAACATATGCCTATATACATCTCTTTTAAAAATCCAGACAAGGCCAGGTGTGGTGGCTCACGCCTATAATCCCAGCACTTTGGGAGGCCGAGGCAGGCAGACACTTGAGGTCAGGAATTTGAGACCAGCCTGGCCAAAATGGCAAAATCCCATCTCTATCAAAATCACAAAAAAATTAGCCAGGCATGGTGGTGCACATCTGTAATCCCAGATACTCAGTAGGCTGAGACACGAGAATTGCTTGAACCCAGGAGGCGGAGGTTGCAGTGAAGTGAGATCCTGCCACTGCACTCCAGCCTGGGCGACAGAGTGAGATTCTGTCTCAAAAGAAAAAAAAAA
>NW_012108419.1:286800-302917 GCF_000951045.1 Mandrillus leucophaeus
GGCCAGGCTGGTCTCGAACTCCTGACCTCAGGTGATCCTCCCGCCTTGGCCTCCCAAAGTGGTGGGATTACAAGTGTGAGCCACCACGCCCTGCCCCTACTTATTCTTTTTTTTCTTTCTTTCTTTTTTTCTTTTTTGAGACGGAGTCTCGTTTTGTTGCCCAGGTTAGAGTGCAGTGGCACAATCTCGGCTCACTGCAACCCCGCCTCCCAGGTTCATGCCATTCTCCTGCCTCAGCCTCCCCGAGTAGCTACAAGCGCCCGCCACCATGCTAGGCTAATTTTTTGTTTGTTTGTTTTTAGTAGAGATGGGGTTTCACCATGTTAGCCAAGATGGTCTCGATCTCCTGATCTCGTGATCCACCCGCTTCGGCTTTCCAAAGTGCTGGGATTACAGGTGTGAGTCACTGCACCCAGCCTATTTATTGTTTCTAATGACTGTATTTATTTTATTTACCAGTCTATTGTTGATAAACATTTAAGATATCTTGTCATTTCTGATTTTTCTCCTTCAGCTACCAAGAATGTTGCAATGAATATTTAACCTCTACTCCAGCATATATATTTTTAGCTATCTCTAGTACTTTGTAGATAATTGTTTTCATGTAGGAATCACTGTGATTTAGTCCTTTGTTTGGCAATTTATAATTCTGAGTTCTTTGCACTGAGTCCCAACACAGACCCAATACATAAACCCAGAAAATTATTTACTACTAAGAGAAAAATAATATTGTTCTTTTTAAAAACAATAATCTGAACAAAGGCAGAACCTGATAATTCCCAGCCACCTGCCCCACTACTGCAGACAGGGGCCAAAGCCTGTGAAGAAAATCTTAGTCGGCTCTACTTCTCATAGCCAAATACTGACTTCCTTTGCACATTCTAGGGGGGTAGAGTAAAATGGTTATGGTTTCCTTTCTTCAGAGAAACTCGCAGGGATGAAAGCCAAGAGCAGGAAAGTAAGATTTTCCTGGGCAAACATCTATGTTTACTGAGTAGCTACCTTCCATTGAGACGTGGAGAAAGAAAAACAAATTAGAAGGCGTAGTGTGTGCCATTGTGTTAAGGAAACAGAAAGAACAATTTTTAAAAAGGCTGAAAAATACATATATGGAGCTGGGCGCTATAATTCCAGCACTTTGGGAGGCTGAGGTGGACGGATCACTTGAGGTCAGGAGTTCGAGACCAGCCTGGCCAACATGGCAAAACCCCATCTCTACTAAAAATACAAAAATTAGCCTGGCGTGGTGGCATGCACCTGTAATCCCAGCTACTCAGGAGGCTGAGGCAAGAGAATCACTTGAACCTGGGAGGTGGAGGTTGCAGTGAGCCAAGATCATGCCACTGAATTCCAGCCTAGGCGATAGAATGAGACTCTGTCTAAAAATAAAAAATAAATAAAAATTAAAAAATTTTAAAAACCATATATGGAAGTCTAAGTCCATCCTACAGGGAAGAATGAAAGGAAATGAAGAGTAAGTCCTTTCCAAGGGAGACAACATAGAGAAGCAAGCTGATTTGCTCCTTTGACATCCTGGGAAGGCTCAACACTGAGAACCACCAGCCTCTACAGAAGGTGGGGCGAGCTGGGGGTTAAAATAGAGGGGAACTGGCTGAAAGACTCCTAATAAAGCAGTAATAAGAACCACCCCCTACCCTGCCCCCACACACATATTCTACACAGCTGGGTGACTTTCCCTTCCTGCCCAAACCGCAAGAGACAAGTTTATTTTCTGTGAAATTTGAACCAGAGAATTTCAGCCTCAGGGATACTTGGCACAAACGTGGACAAGACGAGGGTCCTAAGTGAAACGGGGGGGTAGAGTAAAACTCTGCCTACTACAGCACAAGACTCTCTAGCCCCCCAACCCCCATCCAGCTCCCAGAATAAGAGCAACCAGGCTTATACACCTCTTGCTACCAGTCCCACTCCCAGGCAGGAGACTGATGGGTTCTTCTCTGAGAAAATAAAAAACTTAATAGTTATCCCACAAAAGAAAAAAACTACAAATACTGATATGCTTTAGTTCCACAACAAGAACAACAAAACTAGCATAGCTTCTAATCATGCAACACTTAGGGCCACCAAAAGATAAATCTATTCGATCAGCTTTTTAATGCCTCATTCCCAAGAAAGAAAAAAACAGCTTCAAGTCACTAAACATTTAAGGAAAACCTCCCCAAAAAAAGAAGAGACAAAAAGGGGAAAAAAGGAAATCAGAGGAAATAAACATAAACTGAAAAAAACTTCAGGAAAACACCTGCATATACTATTCAGAGGTGAGAAGATACTGTATCCACAAACATATGGTAGGAAAAGGAACAGAGAATAAGAAAAAAGACTCTTGAAAATTAAAAATATAAGAGCTGCAATTAAAAACAGAAGAGCTGGAAGAGGCCAACTGGTTGAGAATGAAAAAGGAGAACAGAGGGTTCCAGAAATAAAGTCTTGAAGACAGAAAATGGCAAATGAAAACTATGTAGTACACTCAACCTTGTAGAAAATTCTACTAAGAGATGGTTGGAAGTGTCAGAAGAATTAAAGATAAGCACATGAAAAATTAAGCAAATGGAAAACTATGAAGTAATTATTTACTGCCCCCAAAGACAAAAGCAACAAATGAAATATAATAATAGTACACTCCTTGGCTCAGCCATGAAAAATATTCACTCTTTTAAAAACATAAAAACTGAATACCGATTTAACCAAAAGTCATAGAATTATAATGGGAGGACTGAAGAAGAAGAAGTCGGGGGAAAAACATAACAACGAGTCAATAGATAATATCTAAAATTGAAAAATTCAGGTACAGCAACAAAAGTATGTTATTTAGAAATATAACAAGGAAAAAAAAAGCAGAAGAAACAGTTGAGAATATTTGCCTCTGAGGAGCTGTGTTGGGGTTAGGAAGCAGGTAAGAGATTAATGTTTGTTGTTTTAAGCTTTTTAGTGCCGTTTGCTATGTGTCTTATTAAGTTTTTGCGTATTTTCATTTAATTACAACATTATAATAGTGATTACTGCTTGGGAGTAAGATATCACTTTGTTTTTTAAACCTTTTCATGCCTTTCATATTGTTTCCATTTTTTGTTTTGTTTTGTTTTCAGTGGAGCATGCTTTATCCTCATCATTAGAAGGAACAAAAAGGTACCTTCATTAGAGGACACTGTCATACTTTAAGCCGAGATTTTAAATACTACTGGGGGTTAAGAGGGCATGGAGAATAGATTTTTTAAAAGATCCTTGGAAGATTCTAAGTAAGAATTTAAAAGGAGTAGGAACATGCATTGGCAGGAAAACAAAACGAAAAAAAGCCTGGCAAATAGAGTGGCATACACATAAGCAGAGTCATGTGATTAACTTAGTAATCAAGAGAAAACTGAAGAGTCTAGAAATTATATGGTACATTTGACCATGAAGAAACTGTACTAAAAGACTGTTGGAAGCATGGGAAGAATTAAAACAAGGCAATTATTAACTTCAAAAGAACCATACATAGAAACAGAAAGGAACAAAAATAATCATTCTAAGCACCAAAACAACTTAGGGAATTGTCTGTTCATATGCATTGAATGAGGATATGAGTAGACTTCTTACCTGCTTCAGGGCAGGAGAACATGGGATCAGCTCTCCTATTCTGTTTATCCCAGCATTGATTTTCTTCTTTCTATGCCTCTCCACTAGATGGGAGAAAATTCGTTTATCAAACCTTACACTACTTAGTCAAAGTGCCTTCATTCAACCAAGGTAAAGAAGTTTTAGGTAAAGAAATCACTAAGAAATGCTTATCTTAGTCAGGCATGATGGCTCACACCTGCAAACCCAGCACTTTGGGAGGCCAAGGCGGGTGGATCACCTGAGGTCAGGAGTTCAAGACCAGCCTGGCCAACATGGCAAAACCCCATCTCTACTAAAAATACAAAAAGAAGTTGGGCATGGTGGCACACGCCTGTAGTCCCAGCTACTTGGGAGGCTGAGGCAAGAGAATTTCTTGAAACCCAGGAGATGGAGGCTGCAGTGAGCCGAGATCATGCTGCTGCTCTCCAGCCTGGGCAACAGAACGAGACTCCGTCTGGGGAAAAAAAAAAAGCGGGGGGTGGATGGGGAGGTGAAGGGGAAGGGCTTATTAAACATTATCACTATAAATAACTGTAATAAGTAAAAATGTCTAAGATGTCATTTTTAAAGTCTAGTTTTATAGAAATCTACATAAGTAATACTTTTATTAGCATTTTGTTTTTTCTTTGACACAGGGTCTCACTCTGTCACCCAGGGTGGAGTGCAGTAGTGTGATCTCAGCTCACTGCAACCTCCTGCCCTCAGCCCCTTCCCTGGGCTCAAGCCTCGTGAATAGCTGGGACCACAGGCATGCAACACCATGCCCAACTATTTTTTTTTGTATTTTTAGTAGGGACAGGGTCTTGCCATGTTGCGTAGGATGGTCTCAAACTCCTGCGCTCAAGCTATCGGCCCACCTCAGCCTCCCAAAGTGCTGGGATTACAGGCGTGAGCCACTATACCAGACCTTAAAATTTGAAAGACCATCATTGATAATAATTACATTCAAATTACAAACAAATAGGAATTGCTAATATTTCATTACTATTAGGTCATCATTCTATTATAGTTCAAGTAATTACTAGAGATTTTAATGATAATCAAATTTAAAGAATCCACTAACAAACAAGTTACTAGAAAGCTGTCTCTTTATGGCAAATGGGCAAATAAGGCCTTTCTAGGCAGATTAAAGAACCTTGAAACACCTTTTTGGATGACTACTGGGCCTTTTTGGAACAGAAACAGCTATTAGTTATGACTTAAAATACCTAAGAAAGGGCATTGGTTTGGTTTTCTCTATGGGATCTGGGATCTGGACTCTCCACTTTGGCTATGTTGGATCTTTCCCATCAAAGAAACAAAGTAACTGACAGCTTCTCAATCAACTGTGAGATGTTCCAGGCTTATGTGTTACAAATTTAAAAGAGGTCAAAGGACAGAAGACATTATACAAATAATTTCTATAAGACACTGTAAGTGGAACCATTAGTATTGTCTATTTTCTATTACAAAGTTTTCTAAAACATTCCTTTTTAACAAAGGATTCCAGTGCTTCTAAGTAGATGATCTTTCAGTAGCATGGGTGTGACTTGTCTTGCAAAATATACATATTTTTTGCTTTAAGATCTAGCAGTAAGAGCATCCTTCTTTTCTTTCTTTCCCCCTTCCCCCCACTTTTTTTTTTTTTTTTTTTTGCGACAAGGTCTTGTTCTGTTGCCCAGGCTGGAGGGCAGTGGTACAATCACAGCTCACGGCAGCCTTGACCTCCCAGGCTCAAGCAATCCTTCCACCTCAGCCTCCAGAGTAGCTGGAATCATAGGCATGCACTACCATGCCTGGCTAATTTTTTTAATTACTTGTAGAGGTGGGGTCTCCCTATGTTGCCCAGGCTGGTTTTGAACTCCTAGGCTCAAAATATCCTCCTGCTTTGGTCTACCAAAGTGTTGGAATTACAGGCATAAGCCATCACGCCTGGCCTAGCATCCTTTTCAATGACACCTAATTAGTCTTTCTTAGTAAGTTATAGTAAATAGCTTTTTTTTTTTTTTTTTTTTTTGAGACACAGCCTCACTCTGTCACCCCTGGAATGCAATGGCATGATCTCAGCTTATGGCATCCTCCAGCTCCCAGATTCAAGCAATTCTCCTGCCTCAGCCTCCTGAGTAGCTAGGATTACAGGCATGCACCACCACACCCAGCTAATTTTTTATATTTTTAGTAGAAATGGGGTTTCACCATGTTGGCCAGGCTGGTCTCAAACTCCTGACTTCAGGTGATCTACCTGCCTTGACCTCTGCAAGTGCTGGGATTACAGGCATGAGCCACCATGCTCGGCCTATAAGCACATATCTATGGCACCATGTGACAGGTGACTCCAATAAAAAAGGCTTAGCTCTTATGGTCAAAAAGATTAATTTATACAGCCAAAAAAATTAAAGCAATAAACTGTGCTTACCTTTCCTCTGAATTCTCTAATAATAGTAGTTGTTGGTTTCTAAGAGTAGATTTTATAATGCAAGGAGGTTAAAAAAAAAGTCAACATTAAGACTTTTTACCCCCTGCTGAAAAATGGAGTTTCAAAGGCAATAAACCCCACATTCTGAGAAACAGCAATATCCCACCAGTGTTCAACATACTTTTCCATAGATAAAATTTTCCCAAGGGTCCTTTGCTTAGACAAAGGAAGGTATCATTTATAGAATAATAAAAATTAGCTTCTAAAATAATATTTTTTAGACCTGAATGCAGTCTGTGATAGAAAATAAGATGCTACACAGTGTGCCAAATTCCAAATGTATGCACAATTAATTTTATAGATGTTTATCTGGCTTTGGCCTATAATTTCAATATCTGAGATAAAATCCAATATTTATTTTCCATACTTTTCCCCATAATTGAGGACTCTAGAACTTAATTTAAGACTGTTCACATTGCAAGGCCTAAAGGATCTATAGCCTGCTGCTCATCTCTTACCTATACCTCTAGGCAGCCAGCCCCCTCAGGAATTGCTGCAAAGATACATTCCCTCCATACTATCTAGGAGAATAATATCTGGACTACCTTGGTAGGTAAAATCACTTAAAACACTAGCTCCAGGGATACAGTAATCTCCTAAAGTATCTAAACAGACTATGAATCAGAAGATGATAAGCAAGCCATCTTCATGAGACTCACGGAGCATTTTGTCAATTAAAAACAGTAAGGGAACATTTTCCTAAAACACAATGAATAATGATTGCTTGCTTATAACATAAAAACTTATAATCAACTGCAGTATGATTTCATTTTGAATGCAAAAAATGCTAACAGGTAAAATTTAAATTGTTTCTACCTGCATTGTGTGTCTCCCGGTTTTTCTTTCTGAAACAAAAAGTACAGATAAAAGGTAACATGAAAATAATGGGAAAGTATTTTTACCACTTTATACTTTGAGAATCATAAAAATAAATTTTATGAATTTGTATTTGTTGCAGCAATAAGAAACAATCTGAAGAAACATTTCCTTAATATATATTATGGTATGAAAATCTAATGGCAGAGAACCTCAATATAAATTTAGAAACCACAATTTCTGGAGGTAACTACAACTCTCTATTCTTCCATACCCAGAAGTCATAGGTTGGGAAATGAATCAATCACTGAAAAGCTTAATTAACTATTTCAAAATGTAACTTAGGTGCTGGTAAATTCATGAAGTGATGTGCCAAGTAGATGATTTCTGATGTTTGTCCTGCACCTGGGCCAGTACGGGTGTGGGTATACAGGAGACACAAGCAACAGTAGAGAGTAGTTTTGTAATCCCTAGGGAGGGAGATGTTGCAGCCAACAGCACCCGTGCACAGACAAGTGGCATTTGAGCTATCTTGTATTCATGTACCTTAGGTTGTCCAAACTCTTAAATTTTCTTGAAATCCAATCTACTAAAAGCATTGACCTTCCCTTTTATACACAATTACTCAAAACATTAGCATTCTCTAACAGCTATTTGGTAAGGAAAGAGAATCGTGATTTTAATATATTAGTAGAAGCATTGGCCATGCAATTCTAAGCAGAAACATTGCTAAAGGTGCTGGAAACTCGGGAAAAAAGGTTATACAAAGAACCAGAAGTAATAGTGTTCTGATATGCATATTAGCATTAATGGATTATAATGTCACAAAATGTCTATTCAAACTGACTAGAGTCTAAATGAACTTAGGATATACAAAAATTAATACTATAGGCAAGTGAAAATGTCGTTAGCAACAAAACATTTAACATAGATTTGGTAATATATTAACTACTGACAGTCATTCTTGTTATACTGCTAGTAGAATAAGAACAGACAATTTTTTTTCCTTTTTTTTTTTTTTGAGATGGAGTCTCTGTCACCTAGACTGGAGTGCAGCGGCGTGATTCTGGCTCACTGCAACCTCTGCCTCCCAGGTTCAAGCAATTCTCCTGCCTCAGCCTCCCGAGTAGCTGGAACTACAGGTACGTGCCACCATACCCAGCTAATTTTTGTATTTTTAGTAGAGACAGGCTTTCACCATGTTAGCCAGGCTAGTCTTGAACTCCTGACCTCAGGTGATGCGCCAGCCTTGGCCTCCCAAAGTGCTGGGATTACAGGCGTGAGCCACTGCACCCGGCCAGGACGGAAAATTTTTAACCATATACCTTTTTCAGTAAATCTGTATTTATCTAAAAATATTTTTGGAAAGTAATAATTTCCTAGGTATCTAAATAAAAGTTCTCTAAGGACTACCTATGTGGCAAAATAGGAACTAATTCTGCTTCTTATCTGCCCAAAGTATATTACATTGGGGCTGTGGATACATACCTGTGCTGCTTTTTTGTAGGCGTCTCATTCTCTGTCATTTCTGGCATGGTTACAGTAATAGGAACCTACAAAAGGATAGAAAGACACACCAGAAAGCTTAGTCATTCTAGAATCTTATAAAAATTGATCAATAGCCATTTGATTTGAATATTAAAATGCTAAAAAAAAAACCTGACATTGAAAAGCACTGGATTAGGTGTTGCAGATAGAAGTATAAGAAAATAGGATAAAAGTACTATAATTAGTAAATGTGGAAAATGGTGAATATCAAATGTGAGGTATAGCCAGAAAGTACTTGAGAAAACTTGAGTAGAAAAAATATCACTGCAGGCTTGGAAATCAAGAAAAGCTTAAAGGGGATGTGAATTTGAGCAAGAGCTGGAAAGATAGGTAGAACATACTTGAGTTGGGAGAGTATGCTATTTGTTCACGTGAAGTGTTATACAGAATTTAAACTAAAACAATGGTCCCCAACTCTGAACACAAAAAAAACAAACATGACAAGAACACAAACATGTAATATTCCATACATGAAAGCAAGCATTCATTCACTCACTCATTTGTTGGGCTTTAACTTCAAACTGCTAGAAGTCTAACATTATCATTTGAATGTCATTAAAATCTGGGCATGAAAATTCTATATGTATTTCAATTATCAGGCTACTAAATAATACATGCACTATTGGAAAATATACATATATATAGGAAAAGGCCGGAAAGCAAATACATTAATATATTAATCATAGTTAAGTAAGGGTAGTGATATTTTGGTGATTTCATTCTCTTCCCCGACTTTCAAAAATTTCATAATGAAAGCTGTGATGCTTTTATATCCCAGAGACTGACAACTGTATTAGTCCGTTCTCCTGCTGCCATAAAGAAATACATGAGACTGGGAAATTTACAAAGGAAAGAGGGTTAATTGAGTTACAGTTCCACAGTGCTGGAGAGGCCTCTGGAAACTTACAATCATGGTGCTCTGTCACTTTTTGAACACTTTGCTGCTTAGAAATTTCTTCCACCAGATAACCTAAATTATCTCTCTCAAGTTCAAAGTTCCACAGCTCTAGGGAAAGGCAGAATGCTTCCAATTTCTTCACTAAAGCATAGCAAGAGTCACCTTTGCTCTAGTCTCCAAGAAGTTCCTAATCTCCATCTGAGACCACGTCAGCCTGGACTTCTTTGTCCACATCACTATCAGCATTTTGGTCAAAATCATTCAACAAGTCTCTAGGAAGTTCCAAACTTTCCCACATTTTCCTGTCTTCTTCTGAGCCCTCCAAACTGTTCCAACCTCTACCTGTTACCCAGTTCCAAAGTTGCTTTCACATTTTCAGATATCCTTATAGCAGTGCCCCACTCCCAGTACCAATTTACTGTGTTAGTCCATTCTCACGTTGCTATGAAGAAATGCTCAAGACTAGGTAATTTATAAAGGAAAGAGGTTTCACTGATTCCCAGTTCCTCAGGGCTGGGGAGGCCTCAGAAGACTTACAATCATGGTGGAAGGGGAAGCAAACATATTCTTCTTTACATGGCGGAGGGAGGGAGAAGTGGCGAGCAAAGTGAGGAAAGCTCCTTATAAAACCATCATCTCATGAGAACTCACTCACTATCACAAGAACAGCATGAGGGTAACGGCCCCCATGATTCAATTACCTCCCACTTGGGCCCCTCCCATGACAAATGGGAATATGGGAACTACAATTCAAGATGAGATTTGGATGGGGACGCAGCCAAACCATATCAGCAACCTTTCAAAATGAGTCTACCAAGTTGGGATACCTGCTGTGGTACACTGGAGGAGGTGCAAGTAGTGTGGTTTCCCATTTTTTTCTCCGAGAGAGAGAAAAAGTAGCAAGTATGAAGTCTGAAGTCAGAAAGCATGAGGAGTTTAAAATCTGTTTCTGCCACTTCCTAGCTGTCAGGTCTTGGGCAAGTTACATAACCCTCAGAACCTCAGATGCTTCATCTACACCATGAATCATAGTAACAGTATTACATTTTTGGATTGTTCTGAGCAGGGAGTGAAATTTTGCAGGGACAGCACAAGACCATGTTGCCTAGTAGTAATAAGGATTTAATAAATGTTAGCTTTAAATGTTAGTGAGATATTTCAGGTTAACTTTAGCCCTAGGGAGGAAGAAGGGTCCTGGGAAATAAGTAGACATGAATGCAGGAAGGGGAAGACAGAAAGTACTGACTGAAGCAGCCTGTGGAGAAACGTGTCATCAAAACCCATGTCCAGCAGCTTATTCCTATTCCACTTTTTCCCTACCATTTGTGAAGTACCTATCAGCCTAAAAGCAATGAGCTCACAATAGGTAACCATATGGTGATGGTGGGGGACATGTAATTAAATAAATAAATGAATAATCCCTGTGACCTTCTCACCTAAGGGCTTGCAGAGTTTCTTCACTTTTGATTCCTGGCTTCCAATGCCTCCCGTTTCTGATCCAAATGTATCATCTTCTGCCAGAAGATGGTCTATGGGTTATGCTTTCTTCTTACTACACAAGAGAAAAATCAATGAATGTTTATAGTTGCGAGGTGTCCATTAGCACCACGTAAGGCAAAGGCTGACAACCTATGGCATGCAAGCACATTTTTAGTGCCACGAAGGATGATCCTGAATTCTCCCCACCACTTGAAAGCAAATCAATGCAGTTGCTCTCAAAAGTCACTTTCCTATTTGGTTACCAATGCTCCACTCCCACAAAGATGGTAGTCTTACAGCCAATAGATGGTACCCAAGAGGTGATTCTCTGTTTTCTCTTATGCATGCTCATTGTCCCTTCGGTCCTTACTAGCTGCTGGTTACTCAAAGTCCTCCACTTGGGTCTTACCCTAACTTCTGTCCTCAATTCTAAAATTATCTTTCCTTCAATTTCCTACCTCCTACTTCTCTCTTGTAAGATTGCCTGAAAACTTACATAGGGACCTTCCCCTAAGGCAGTGACACTAGAAGACAGTCCTCAGACCTTTGCATTGCATGTGTTCTTTAAAAATGTAAATTTGGGGGCTTCATTCCAAACATGACAAATGAGAGGTCCGGGTAGGGCCCAGGAATTTGCATTTTCAACAATCTCTTTGGGTGATCTCCCCTCCTCTCCCTCCCCTCCCCTGCCTTACCCTCCCCCTCTCCTTCCCTTCCCTTCTCCCTCCCTTCCTCCCTCGCTCCCTTCCTTTCTCTCTTTCTTTTTTGTTTTTGGTTTTTTAGGTACAGAAAAATTTTAGAAACTTCAAGAGAGGGATCTGAATTTTAATAAGTGCCCCAGGTGATTCTGATAGGAAAAAGTTGGAAACACAGGCAGTTATCTTTAATTGGTGAAAATTCAAGCATCTGCCCAATACCCTAGTTCCAATCTTTCCCCTACAGCCCTTTTGAAAGTCTGCAGATAATTTCACATATAATTAAGGGACATAAAGTAAAAGTTCTAGCTGTCTAAACATCTAGAATCTTTTTTTTTTTTTCTGGGCTCAGTCCATAATAACCAATATCTAAAATCTTAGAAAGTCAATGACACTAAGGGTCTATCACATAAGTAAACATTCTTTGCACTCAGGTGAAAGCCAGGAATTTAACTGAAAGAGGAATACAACTGTAAATCAAAATCATCCCATTTACCAAATGCCATTATGAATATCCATCTCAATGTAAAATTATTTAGAGGTCCAATGTTCATGCTATTAAAATTGCATTCCTGATGCTAAAAAAAAGAGCATCTATGGAAAGTAACTATACAATATTTTCATAAATCCCTGTCCACTTAATAATTAGCTTATTAATAAAGAAATTACATTTTAAATATATTTACATAACTAAATACAAATACACACTTTAAAATATTTAAAGTGTCATTAAAAATTTTTTTTAATTTTTAAAAATGTTTTTAGAGAAAGGATTTTGCTTTGTCATCCAGGCTGGTGTGCAGTGGCATGATCACAGCTCACTGCAGCCTGAAACTCCTGGGCTCAGGTGATCCTCCCACCTTAGCCTCCTAAGTAGCTAGGAATACAGGCACACATCACTATTCCCAGCTAATTTTTTGTAGAGATGGGCTCTCGCTATGCTGTCCAGGCTGGTCTCTCTCTTAACTCCTGGCCTCAAGTGATCCTGCTGTCTCAGTCTTCCAAAGTGCTTGGAGCCACTGCACCTGGTTCCATTAATATTTTGGCTGCATTAGTTTCTGAATGCCAAAGAATTACATTAGTAATCTCTGAATTATGCTTTTATGGAAGAACTATTCCTGGCATTAGTCAAACCCAGTACTTCTCGAGTGTGGTACTCAGATAACCTGCATCAAAATCGTATTTTTCAAAACTTTTTTCCTTGAGGTAAACCTTACATATAATAAATTGCATAAATCTTATGTATAATATTCAATGGGTTCTGACGAATGCACACAACTGCATGACCCAACCCCATCAAGGTACAGAACATTATCACCAGAGAAAGTTCTTTTGTTTTTTTTGAGACGGAGTCTCGCTCTGTTGCCCAGGCTGGAGTGCAGTGGCACAATCTCCGTTCACTGCAACCTCTGCCTCCTGAGTTCAAGCAATTCTCCTGCCTCAGCCTCCCTAGTAGCTGGGATTACAGGCACCCGCCACCATATCCAGCTAATTTTTGTATTTTTAGTAGAGATGGGGTTTCACTATGTTGGCCAACCTGGTCTCAAACTCCTGACCTCAAGCAACCCACCCATCTTGGCGTCCCAAAGTGCTGGGATTACAGGCGTGAGCCACCGTGCCCAGCCTGAGAAAGTTATTTCATGACCCTTTCAAGTCAATCCCTTCCCCTACTCCAGAAGCAAACCCTATCCTAAATTTTTTCACCATAAAACTTCATACAAATATACTGGTTGGGAATTCTTTTGTGTAAAGCTTTCATTAAGCATAATGTTTCTGAAATTCATCTAGTACTTTGTTCATTTTTATTGAATTCATCTAGTAATTTGTTCATTTTTATTGCTGAGTATAAATATACAACTGCATGTGAATTTGTAACAGAGTTTGTTTATCTGTTTTTCTTTCTTTCTTTCTTTCTTTCTTTTTTTTTTTTTGAGACAGAGTTTCGCTCTTGTTGCCCAGTTTGGAGTGCAGTGGAGGATCAAGGATGCATCAATGTTCGCCACAGATATTGGCCTGTAGTTTTCTTTTATTGATGTGTCTTTGGTTTGGTACCAGGGTAACACTGGCTTCATAGAATGAGTTTGAAGTATTCCCTCCTCCTCTATTTTTCTTAATAGTTTCCACAGGACTGGTATTAGTTCTTCTTTAGATGTTTAGTAGAATTCCGCAGTGAAGCTATTGGGTCCTGGGCTTTTCTTTGCTGGGAGACTTTTAATTATGACTTTGATATCATTACTTGTTATTGGTCTACTTAGGTTTTGGACTTCTTCATGGTTCAATTTTGGTAGGTTGTATGTGTCTAGGAATTTATTTCTTCTAGGTTTTCCAATTTATTGGCATATAGTTGCTTATAGTAGTCTGTAATGATCCTTTGAATTTCTGTGGTATCCACTGTATGTCTATTTCATTTTTTATTTTATTTGGGTCTCCTCTCTTTTTGTCTTGGTTTGTGGATTTTGTTTATCTTTTCAAAAAACAAACTTTTTGGCCAGGTTACGGTAGCTCACACTTGTAATCCCAGCACTTTGAGAGGCCGAGGGAGGCATATCACTTGAGGTGAGGAGTTTAAGACCAGCCTGGCCAACGTGGCAAAACCCTGTCTATACTAAAAACATAAAAATTCACCGGGTGTGGTGGCACATGCCTGTAATTTAAGGCTGAGGCAGGAGAATCACTTGAACCCAGGAGGCGGAGGTTGCAGTGAGCCAAGATCACGCGCCACTCCAGTCTGAGTGACAGAGTGAGACTCTGTCTCCAAACAAAAAAAAAAGGTTTTGTTTTGTCAATCTATTTTATTGTTTTTGTTTTCATTTCAATTTCACTTATTTCTGCTCTGATCTTTACTTAATTTCTTCCACACTTTTGAGTTTGCTTTGATACTGCTTCTCTAGTTTCTTAAGATGTACTGTTAGGTTCTTTATTTGAAGTTTTTCTACTTTTTATTTTTATTTTTGAGATAGAGTCTCACTCTGTCACCCAGGCTGGAGTGCAGTAGTGCGATCTTGGCTCACTGCAACCTGCACCTCGCAGGTTCAAGCAATTCTCCCTACCTCAGCCTCCCGAGTAACTGGGATTACAGGCACCCACCAGCACCCCTGGCTAATTTTTGTAGTTTTTAGTAGAGATGCGGTTTCACCATGTTGGCCAGGCTGGTCTTGAACTCCTAACCCCAGGTGATCTGCCTGCCTCGACCTCCCAAAGCACTGGGATTACAAGCATGAGCCATTATGGCCAGTCTGAAGTTTTTCTACTTTTTTGATGTGGGTGCTTTCCTCTTATTACCACTTTTGCTGTATCCCATAGGGTTCTGTATGCTGTGTTTCCATTTTCGTCTAAGGAATTTTTTAATTTCCTTCTTAATTTGTTTATTGACCCACTGATCACTCAGGAGCATATTGTTTAATTTTCCTATATTCACATAGTTTCCGAAGTTTCTCTTATTATTGATTATAGCGTTATTCCACTGTGATCAGAGAAGATACTTGATATTATTTCACCACCATGCCTGGCTTTCTTTTCTTCTTTTTTTTTTCGGATTTTTAGTACAGACGGGGTTTTGCCATGTTGGCCAGGTTGGTCTCAAGCTCCTGACGTCAGGTGATCCGCCCGCCTCGGCCTCCCAAAGTGCTGGGATTAGGCATGAGCCATCACACTCAGCAAGATTATTTCAATTTCAATTTTTTGTTTTTTGAGATGGAGTCTTACTCCGTCACCCAGGCTGGAGCGCAGTGATGCGATCTCAGCTCACTGCAACCTCCACCTCCTGGGTTCAAGCAATTCTCTCCCTCAGCCTCCCAAGTAGCTGGGATTACAGATGCCCACCACCATGCCTGGCTAATTTTTTTGCATTTTTACTAGAGACGGGGTTTTACCATCTTGGCCAGGTTGGTCTTGAACTCTTGACCTTGTGATCCACCCGCCTCAGCCCCCAAAAGTCCTGGGATTACAGGCGTAAGCCACCGGCGAAGCCCACCTAAAAATGTTTTAAGACTTTGTCCAGGCACAGTGGCTCATACCTGTAATCCCATCACTTTGGGAGGCAGAAGTGGGAGGACTGCTTGAACCTAAGAGTTCAAGACCAGCCTAGGCAATATAGTGAGACCCTATCTCTACAAAAAATAGAAAAAAGTATCCAGATAGGTGGCATGTGCCTGTAGTCCCAAATACTGCAGAGACTGAGGTGGAAGAATCACTTAAGCCTGGGAAGTTGAGGTTGCAATGAGCCATGATCATGCCACTGCACTTCAGCTTGGGCGACAGAGTGAGACCCTGTCTTGCAAAACAAAAAAACAAAACAAAACAAACAAACAAACAAACAAAAAAACACCACTTGCTTTGTGGCCTAACATAGGATCTATCCTTGAGAATGATCCATGTGCTGAGGAGAAAACTGTATATTCTGCAGCTGCTGGATGAAATGTTCTATAAATATCTATTAAGTCCATTTGGTCAATAGTGCAAATTAAGTCTAATGTTTATTGATTTTCTGCCTGAATAATCTGTCCAATGCTGAAAGTGAAGTGTTGAAGTCTCCAACTATTATTGTATTGGGGTCTATCTCTCTTTTTGGTATAATAATATTTACTTTATATATCTGGGTGCTCCCCT
>NW_012108419.1:302967-304772 GCF_000951045.1 Mandrillus leucophaeus
AGTGTGATTATTACATGTCTTGAGCTAGTCTTCTTTAATTTTTCTTGGTGATCTATAACCTCCTTAGACTTGAATACTGGTATCTTTCTCTAGATTTGGAAATTTCTCCAATATTATCTCTTTGAATAAACTTTCTACCTCAATCTCTCTCTCCACTTCCTCTTTAAGACCAATAACTCTTAGATTTCCCCTTTTGAAGCTGTTTTCTAAATCCTGTAGGCATGCTTCATATTTTTTTCTTTTGCCTCCTCCGAGTATTTTCATATAGCCTGTCTTCAAGCTCACTCATTCTTACTTCTGCTTGATCCATGGGTCTATCTCTCTTTTTGGTATAATAATATTTACTTTATATATCTGGGTGCTCCCCTATTGGGTGCATATATATTTACAGTTGTTATATCCTCTTGCTGAAATGTTTCCTTTAAAATTATATAATGATGTTGTCTCTTTTTATAGTTTTTGTCTTGAAATCTATTTTATTTGATGTAAGTATAGCTACTCCTGCTCTTATTTTGGTTTCCATTTCTATGGTATATCTTTTCCATCCCTTTATTTTCAGTCTATGTGTGTGTGTCTTTATAAGAGAAGTGCGTTTGTTGTAGGAAACAGATCATTGGGGTTTTTTCTTCTTCTTCTTCTTCCTCTTTAATCCATTCAGCCACTCTATGTCTTTGGATTGGAGCGTTTAGCCCATTTACATTCAATATTATTATTGATAGGTAAAAACTTACTCCCGCCATTTTGTTTTCTGTTTTCTGGTTGTTTTATGGTCTTCTCTTCCTTCTCATGTCAGTGTTTTTCTCTGGTGGTATGTTTTAATTTCTTGCTTTATACATTTTGTGTATTTATTGTATTTTTTTGACTTGAGGTTACCATGAGGCTTGCAAATAACATCTTATAACCCACTATTTTGACTAATGACAATCTAACTCTGATTGCAAAAACAAACAAGCCAAGAGAAAACTGATAAAAACTCTAGTTTTTATGTATAAAAACTATTATCTGGTTTTAAAAACTATAGTTTACTTCATAAACATAAGAGTAAACAGAAAATCTGAATCTTTTTTTTTTTTTTTTTACATCAGATACAAAACTCTACACTTAAATTTCATCCCGTTTTTTTTTTGGGTTTTTTTTTTTTGTTGTTTTTTGAGATGGAGTCTCACTCTGTTGCCAGGCTGGAGTACAGTGGTGTGATCTCAGCTTACTGCAACCTCCACCTCCCAGGTTCAAGCAATTCTCCTGCTTCAGCCGCCCGAGTAGGTGGGACTACAGGCACATGCCACCATGCCCAGCCCAGCTGATTTTTATATTTTTAGTAGAGACGGGGTTTCACTATGTTGGCCAGGATGGTCTTGATCTCTTGACCTCGTGATCCACCCACCCTGGCCTCCCAAAGTGCTGAGATTACAGGCGTGACCCACCATGCCCGGCCCATCCCCTGCTTTTTAACCTTCTGATGTTTCTACTTATATCTTATTACACTACTTTTTAAAAGGTTGTAGTTATTATTTTTGATAGATTTGTCTTTTAGTCTTCCTACTCAAGACATGAGTAGCTTACACACTAGAATTACAGTGTTAAAATATTCTGTATTTGTCTACGTATTTACTGTTACCACATACCTTCAGACAATTTCTTATTGCTTGTTAACATCTTTTTCTTCAGGCTGAAGAACTCCCTTCAGCATTTCTTGTAGGACAGGTCTGGTGTTGACAAAATCCCTCAGCTTTTGTTTGTCTGAGAAAGTCTTTATTTCCTCTTGATGTTTGAAGTGTATTTTCACTGGATATAATATTCTAGGA
>NW_012108419.1:305092-316841 GCF_000951045.1 Mandrillus leucophaeus
TTATCTCTTTGAATAAACTTTCTACCTCAATCTCTCTCTCCACTTCCTCTTTAAGACCAATAACTCTTAGATTTCCCCTTTTGAAGCTGTTTTCTAAATCCTGTAGGCATGCTTCATATTTTTTTCTTTTGCCTCCTCCGAGTATTTTCATATAGCCTGTCTTCAAGCTCACTCATTCTTACTTCTGCTTGATCCATTCTACTGTTGAGAGACTGATACATTCTTTAGTTTGTCTACTGAATTTTTCACCTCCAGAATTTCTGCTTGATTCTTTTTAATTATTTTAATATCTTTGTTAAATTTACCTGATAGGATTCTGAATTTCTTCTCTGTGTTATCTTGGATTTTGTTAAGCTTCTTCAAAACAGCTATTTTGAATGCTCTGTCTCAAAAGTCAGATTATCTCTGCCACTCTGGAATTGGTCACTGGTGCCTTATTTAGTTCATTCAGTGAGGTCATGTTTTCCTGGATGGCCTTGATGCTTGTGGATGTTTGTCAATGTTTGTGCACTGAAAAGTTAGATATTTATTCCAGTTTGTTTTGTCTGGCTTGTTTGTACCCATACTTCTTCAGAAGGCTTTCTAAGTTATTCAACAGGAAATAAGTGTTGTAATCTAAGTCTTTGGTCACTGCAACCATATGTACATTAGGGGGCACTCCCAAGTCCAGTAATGCTGTGACTTCTGCAAAGGTACCACTTTAGTGGTCTTGAGAAAGATCCAGAATTCCCTAACATATCAAGCGGAATCTCTTGTTCTCTTCCTCTACTTCCCCCCAAGCAAATGGAGTCTCTTTCTTCATGCTGAGTTGCCTGGAGTTGGGGGTGGAGTCATGCAACGCTCCTGTGGATAAACCTACTGAGACTGCTGGGACACACCTGAAGCCAGTACAGTATTGGGTTTTGCCCAAGGCCTGTGGCAACTATCTCCTGACTATCACTGATGTTTATTCAAGCCCAGGGGCTCTTTACTGAGCAGATGATGAATCCTGCCAGGACTGGGTCTCTCCCTTCAGGGTTGTGGGTTCCATTCTGGCCCAGTGAGGGGTCTAGAAATGCACTCCAGGAGCCAAAGCCTGGAATCTCCAGGAATCTACTTGGTGCTTTATTTTATTGTGGCTGAGCTGGTACCTGAGTTATAAAACAAAATCCTCTTTATTCTTCCCTCTCCTTTGCTTAAGCAGGAGTCTCTCCTGATGGCCACCACAGATGAGAAAAGTGCTGGGTTACACCTGAAATCAGCAGTTTTGGGTCTTGCCCAGGGCCCACGGCAACTACTGCCTGGCTACTGCTGATGTTTATTCAAAACCCAATGGCTCTTTAGTCAGCAGGTGGTGAATTCTGCCAGGAGTGTAGCCTTCTCTTTAGGGCAGTGGGTTCCCTTCTGGCACAGGGTTGGTCTAGAATTGTCATCCAGAAGCTATAGTCTAGAATGGGGGCTTTATTTTACTGTGGCTGAGCTGGAATCCAAGTTGCAAGACAAAATCCTCTTTACTTTTCCCTCTTCTCCTGGAGCTGCAAGCTGTGATGTCTGGAGTTGGAGGAGTGGTGATGCAAGCACTCCTCTGGCCACTCCACCTAGTATTTCACTAGGTCGTGTGCACCCCATGTTCACTGGTTCCAAGCCCATTGCAGCACTAGGACTTGCACAGGAATTGCAGGCCTTGTGGCCTAGACTGCCTTTCAAGTTCATTTAGAACACCAGAGCACTTTAGCCCTCAGTGGTGGGGCTAGCTGGAACTCGTGTTCCAACTGATAGGATGGAAGACTCCCCTCTGGCAAGGGCTGGTCTAAATGCTCCCTCTGTGGGCATCAGCTCAATTCTGCCCTGCGCTGCTTTCCACTGTGACAGAGCAGCACTGAATTCCAATGAAAAGTTGCACAGTCACTTTGCTCTCCCTCCCGCAAGCACAGAGATTCTCTCTGCATGGCTGGAGGAGGGGGAAAGGGTGGTGTAGGCAATTCAAGGCTGTCTTTCCTACCCTCTTCAGTGTCTCCTTCCTTGATATGATGCTAAAACTAGGTACTGTGATCACTTACCCGATTTTGTTTTCTTTGTAGAGACAGGGTCTCACTATGTAGAGCAAACTGGTCTCAAACTCCTGGCCTTAAGCAATCCTCCACCTCAACCTCCCAACCTGCCAGTATTACAGGTGTGAGGCACAGTGCCTGGCCACCTGATATTTGGTTCTTATGTGGATAGTTGTTCTGCAGCATGGGGGCAATTGCTGGAGGGTTCTATTCAGCCATCTTGCTCTGCCTCATCCCCTCCTCAGTGCTTGTGATCTATACATGACATCTTTCCCAGCTTTTCAACAATAATTACAGTAATTCTTATTTTCCTACTTTCTTATTCTTTTTGTTACTTAACTAGATTTTTTTCATTATGCAAATGAAATATGCTTGCATTAATCTACTCAGATCATACCGAAGGAGTTGTGAAAAGAAGTACTCTTTTCCTCCTTAAATTTCCTGTTAACACTATTCAAGTATCTATTTCTATATTACGATTTTCCCCTTTTCGTCCTTTATTTTTTGGAAGTGAACACTAAGTCTAGCCCACACTCAAAGTGAGGAGAATTAATCTCTACCTCTTAGAAAAAGGATTATGTACATATATTTATAATTATTCCGCAAGGAAGATCTGTCACTTCTCCCCTATTTATTTATTCAATTATTTATTTATATCAGGATGGACTCATGGAGATTCATTGTATTCTTCAGATCACAATTCAATGCTAGGGTTAATATGTTGTTCAAATTGTCCACACATTGGCCATTGGGTGCTCTTTTGGATTAGCTGTTGTGCCCTTTATGCACACACGGGCGCGCGCGTGCGCGCACACACACACCCCCCCTTTCTAGCACTTCCTTACTTTATGGTACTACAAGACACTCCAGGCTCATCTTGTGTTTCCCCTGCCCCACTCTTAGAATCAGCTTTCCATCCAAGGAATTTTTGTTCCTTTCATTGGAGAATGGAATTTAGAAACCAAGATCTAGGTGCTGCCTGTTCTCATTGCTACTGGGGTATCACTGCTTCCAGGCCTTCTCAGCAGACACAGCTCTAATGTATGTCTATTAACCCATGTATAGACATAGATCTACATTTGCCTCTGTATCTATCTGTATTTATATTAAAATAAGCATGAGTTTATACTTACATCTCTGATTCTAATCTAGCACCACAGGGCTCAGTATAGTCTTCCCCCCTGCATATATTTGTAATATCTTTCTGACAGTGAGAAATCTGGCTCCCAATATCTACAATTACTTTTACTAATTTCCTCAAACCTAATAGCCATATAAATTGGTTCCAGAATGCTAACTCCACTCCTCATAGTTCTTTTAAGGATCAACTGACATCATACACACCCAAGGTCCTTTAAGGCAAGAACAACTTTGTTCTTTTATCCCAAGGGCTTAGCACAATACACACACAATGTGTAACTCAAATGCTTATTGAACGAACAATGGTCTTCTGAAACTAGTATAGCTAAACTTATACAAATGTAAAATATTATTATAATCATTAATAAGTTTGCTTTGTAGTATAACTGTAAAACTGACTCCAGGGTCAGCTAATTCAAAGTTTAACTCCTTGGTCTTAGGTTAGTTTCTTGATCTATGATCACCTACCAGTAATGTTTTCTCCTCTGTTACTGAATGGCCCTCAGTGCCATCTGCAGGGAAGGCCCCCCCCAATCTTTTTTTTTTTTTTTTTTTTTGAGACGGACTCTCGCCTTGTCTCCCAAGCTGGAGTGCAATCACGTGATCTCGGCTCTATGCAACCTCTACCTCCCGAGTTAAAGTGATTCTCTTAAGGCCTCAGCCTCCCAAGTAGCTGGGATTACAGGCACTCACCACCACGCCCGGCTAATTTTTTGTATATTTAGTAGAGACAGGGTTTCACCATGTTGGCCAGGCTGGTCTTGAACTCCCAACCTTGTGATCCGCCCACCTTGGCCTCCCTAAGTGCTGGGATTACAGGCATGAGCCACCGCACCTGGCCAGAAGGCCCATTTTGAATTCACACTCAGCAAATCTAGTCTGTCTCTCATCAATTACTCCTAGAGCAGTGGTTCTGAAAACTGAATACTCATCAGAATCACCAGAATTCGTTTCCAGAGACTGGTTCGGTATATAGGATATAGTGTTCTTGAGGGCAGGTATTTGAGTGTGTTTCATTCACCGATGTACTCTAAGTGCCTAGAATCATGCTAGGCACATAAGTGAGTAATCAACAAGTATTTGTTGAATGAAGGAATGAGTGACTGAGGTGAGGTGCAAGAATTTTTCAAAACTCCTGAAATGATTCCAAAGCACAGCCACTGAGGTCATTAATACAGATGCTGGTCGGGCGTGGTGGCTCACACCTGTAATCCCAGCACTCTGGGAGGCTGAGGTGGGCAGATCACGAGGTCAGGAGATCGAGACCATCCTGGCTAACATGGTGAAACCCTGTCTCTACTGAAAATACAAAAAAAATTATTCGGGCGTGGTGGGGGGGTGCCTGTAGTCCCAGCTACTCGGGAGGCTGAGGCAGGAGAATGGCGTGAACCCAGGAGGCGGAGCTTGCAGTGAGCCGAGATTGTGCCACTGCACTCCAGCCTGGGTGACAGAGCGAGACTCTGTCTCAAAAAAAATAAAAATAAAAATACAGATGCTGTTAAGCCGCCACGTACTCTTCACCTCACATCAATGAATGAAATTGTATAGTAAATAGAAAAAGCCTTTGATGTCAGACTTAGGATCACATCTCAAAGCTGGCAGGTACTGGCTATCTGATTTTGAAATAAGTACCCTTTAGAGTCTCAGCATCCTCACATTTAAAACTGGGAGAGTCTCACCAGCTTCTCAGAGGACTGTTACGAGTTTACATGATGATACATTTTATGGATCTAGCAAAGTGCCTGGTACATAGCAGGTGCTCAATACATGTTAGTTGTCTTTCTTCCATTTCCCCCTTAACTTACTGAGAAGATAGAAGTCAAGTCATCTGGTCCAAGTTCCTTAACTGTATTCTACATTTACCATAAATCCTATAAATCTATAAATATATCATTTCAGGCCTCCAGGACTTCTTAATTATTTGATCTGAGAAAAGGGACTTTATATTTGATTCTTTCCTCTTTAGCACTTTATTTTCTCTCTTAACCATCTCTCCTTCCAAAATGCAAGGATTTTCCGCATGTTAAACAAGAATTTACTGCCTTTTCTGCCTACAAGTCTATTTCTCTCCCCATGTTCCTGTGAAACTTCTCACCTCTCCAACTTGGCCAGTGTCTCCTAAACCTTCTGGCTGCTCCAGCCAACCACAGCTGCTTCCTTGGAGGTCAGGGGCTATTTTTCACCAATCATAGATGATTTCCCTCTTGGCAGGATTTGAGGCTGCTGATCTCTCTCTTTCTTGAAATTCTCTCTCCTAGGTTGTCTTTCTCCTCTCCTATTATGCATCCTCTTTCTCTAACATGGACACTTTTCTTTCTCCTTTGAGTTCCAAGGTTCAACACTCTCTTCTCTTTTTCAGGTTTGCTTTTTCCCTACAAAGGTCCAAACTGTTTCTGTGTAAAAGCCTTTATGTTTTTGTAAGAAAGCTACCTTTCAACTCTAACTTTGCTCCAAATCTCTCTTCAGAACATTGCATTTTGAACAAATTAACAAGTCTGTTTGGAATGTGTTAAATTCCCTTTTCTCTTAAGATATGTATTTCCAAGTTCTCCATTTTATCAATGACACCAAAAGTTTAACCTGGCTCTAGACCCAAAAATAATCTTCATATCTTCTCACCAAATCCTATCAATTATTTTCATAATGCTCATCTCTTCCCCTTTGTTATGACCACCTTAGATTAGGCCCCATTTTACACATGTCTGGCCTTAGGCAGTCTTTGTTATTGCCCTCAGCCTTTCTCCCATTTGATGGAGTTTATGCCCCAATGTCTTATCAGTCTTTTCAATTCGGCACATTTACCATGTCCTCTCCTGCTTCAGAATCCACAGTACTATTTTCCATGATCTACTGCATCACATCCAAACTCCAGGTCTTGGCATTCATGACTGTACCTTCTTCACTGGCAGGTCTCACCTACCCACTTCCACCTAGCACAACACACATAAAAGGAGGGTTTTCTAGCTAATTATGCCATCTACCCCTCCCTCCTCTTCAATTCAGACAGGTTTATCCCTGTGCACCTTATCAGCTAGTTCACTTTGTGCTAAATCCATGCCATTTTCCCACTGAAAGGACCTTTCCACTTTGCTCTGTTGATCCAAATCCTACTAACCCTTTAAAGTCCGGGGCAAGTCTATCCTCCTCTATAAAATCTTTCCTAGTATTTCTAGCAAAACTAAACCCTCTACCTATACTATGGACTCTATCACTCTCACTACTTAGTAAACTTCTTATAGAATATCCCTTTTCTCTCATATATTATTAATCCCTCCTTCCCTCTTTGTACTTTTCCATTAAAAATATCCTTCTTCAGGGCCAGGCACAGTGGCTCACACCGGTAATCCCAGCACCTTGAGAGGCCAAGGGAGGTGGATCACTTGAGCTCAGGAGTTTGAGATCAGCCTGGGAAACAAAGCAAAACGCCATCTCTACCAAAAATACCAAAAATTAGCCAGGCATGGTGCTGCAAACCTGTAATCCCAGCTAACCAGGAGCCTGAGGTAGGAGGATGGCTTGAGCCCAGGAGGCGGAGGTTCCAGTGAGCCAAGATTGCACCACTGCACTCCAGCCCGTGAGACAGAGTGAGACCCCATCTCAACAAAAATAAAAATAAATCCTTATTCAATGTTTTCTATGTAAAAACCTAAAATGATTTTTCTCCTGATCTTGCAACTCCCTATAGGTGTCCCCATTCTTCCTCCCAACCACCAGGCTTCTTGAACAAGTTGTTTATACTTACTACCCGCCCTTCCTCACTTCCTATTCACTCTTCAACCAGCTGTTACCTGACTTTTCTTCCTAAAACTGCTTACACCAAGCTCACCAAATGACTTCTGCACTGCCAAATCCAACGAACTTTGTAAGAAATCTGTTGTTTTGGCCTTCTGACAATCATATCCTGCCTTTCCTTTGGAGATCTTCTCTGTCCCATTCCTGAAATCTGATGGGACCATCAAACACGGGCTCACCTCTGGGGTGGGCATGGGGCTAACTAAGACGACTCCCTGCACAAGCAGGAAAGCTTGCTGAGGCTGAGTTAGCCCCATGGATCCTTGTGATCCTGGGAGCTTCTGTTTTCCTGGCCTTCCCAAGGCTTCATTATTCTATCTTCCTTTCTTTCTGTGAGTTTATCCAGAATCCATTTGCTGCTTAAGTTAGCCAAATTCAATTTCTATGGTTTATAATCAAAGAGAAATTGGTCCCTCAAATGACACAAAGGTAGATAGTAGTGACACCACAAATTTCTTCTCCCTATCTCCTTCACTTTGGTTTCTGCTGTTTATGGAACTCCTGAGAACTCTTCATTATCCTCTTTAAAGCTTTCTCTGACCCCTAGAGCAGTGGTCCCAACCTTTTTGGCACCAGGGGCTGGTTTCGTGGAAGACAATTTTCCCATGGACAGGGAGTGCAGCGGATGGTTTTGGGATGAAACTGTTCCATCTATCTCACGCATTAGATTCTCATAAGGAACGTGCAACCTAGATCCTTTGCATGTGTGGTTCAAAACAGGGCTCGCGCTCCTATGAAAATCTAATACTGCCACTGATCTGACAGGAGGGTAGCTCATCTCCTGCTGTGCGGCCTGGTTCCTAATAGGCCATTTGGGGACCCCTGCCTTAGAGGTTAGACTAAAACCCTTCTTCATACTCCCAAACATCCTAATACTCCACAATGTCTTAACATGAAATACAATCTGTATACTTACTAGTTTTCACCACCAGACTATAATAAATTTCATGTTTGTATCCTCAACAATTAGCACTCAGTAATTGAGTAATAAATGTCTGCTGAAAGAAAATCTGATCTTTCCTTTTTTTTGTATTAATCATTACATCATAGATTTTACGTACTTATGTTTAATTTAGCATCTAATGAATACTCCATTGAGTTCCTTAAACAATCCTCCCAATAAGTCTAAAAAGTTCTTACGAGCCGAGTCCACCATTTACTATTTCTGTATTCTCTTTAGCACCTAACAGCGTTGGGCACATAGTAAATACCCAATAAATACTTGGTGAACTGAATTAAAAACCCAGTATTAGCACACTAATAGAAACAACTTATTATGCCCTACTGATCTAATTAAAAGATCCGGCCTTCTGAAGTAGTGCAGTTTTCCCCATATGGAAATTTTAATGAGAAAAAGAAAAATTATCCAATTGGACAGTTAACCACGTTTCTCTTAGCAAGAGTTCCATAAGTATTTTATGAATAATAAGTGTACACCTTTACAGCACAGAGTAAAAGACTCAAGACACATATATGCTTGTGCATATTGGAAGGAAGTTTACATATTTAAGGGGTCTGTCACAACTACAATCACTTAGATTCTACTAACCTTTAACAAATCTATAATGGGAGTATAGGACATAAAATAGTTAATAGCAAAATCAATTACTGCCAAATCAACTTATGTTCAAGATGTATATGGCTATCTTTTTATAATATATAACATGGCAGTCATTTACTCATTCAAGAACATTTATTAACCGCCTAGTAATCACAAATGCAATGTTAGGTCCTAAGAATACAAAGATAAAATAGTTCCTATGTTGGTGGAGCTCTATTTCTGCCATGTTGCAATGGTATTCAAGTATATGTGAATGGTACCCCCTGGAGTTGCTCAACCTGGAGGCCCTGGTTAGCAGTATGGTGGGGAAGGCATGAAAACACATACTTATGGCAATGTGCTAAGTGCTAACACAGAAACAAGTACAAACTGTTATGGGGCCATGGAAGATAAATAATCTACTAACGAAATCAAGAAAAGATATGAAAAAAAAAAACAGATGTCTATACATGAATTCAATGCTCGTTAAGGTATGAGGAAGCTACTAACATACATCAGATGAAATCAAACCTAAAACTATGGTTGCAGGAAGAGTCAGAAGGGTTCCAAACCAAACCAGTCCAACTTAAAGAAAACCACTGCAGAAGAGATGAAAAATAAAATATTCCTTATCATTACATTTGAGAACAATGAAACACACACACAGAACTTAAACTGCCACATACTGTAAGCCTAAAGAGAATCTTTTAAACATGTAGCATAGAAGTTCAAAGGCAGTCGATCACTAAGAACTAGAGTAAGCTACCCAGAAAACTTTCATAAAAGTGTAATTAGAACTATTGTTGGCAGGAGGGAGGAAGAGAGTAAAGGTGTCCATATCCTGAGAAAGGTCAACATCTTTAGCAAAAGCAGTGGGGGGAAAGTTGGACACATGAGTGAAGCCCGATTTAGAAAAGCCCAGAACACAAGCTTAGCTTTTGGACACTGTTCTAGTCTCATGGGAGTTCTCAGCCAGGGCTACTGAACAGAATCACCTGGAGAGCTTTAAAAAATATGCCCAAGGCAGAGCTTTACTCCAGATCAAAAATAAGAGAATTTCTGGGGGAAATGGCCTGGGCATTAAAACTTAAAGACACACAAGGTGATGCTCATGTACAGTCTGAATTGAGAACCACTGGGCTAGAGAACAGAGAGGTAAAGCATGACAGATATGACTAAGGCTCAAGATTGATTTAAGACCCTGTTTATAAGCAACAAATTTGAGCTGATAACCTGTTGAAGCTTATCTTCTAACCTGAGTTAAAAATTCTCAGTTTTCTTAGTGTTTCTTTTCCCTTGTTGACAAAGCTAAGCTCTGAAAATAGGAAAAGTACCCATCAATTTCTCATACATGACTGGTTCATTGAGTGTAAGGTCTACAACTTTAGAATTTTACTTCCATGATGTTCCATAGACGACTAACCTAGCAAATAAGTACTTCAATTCTAAGCTGCTCTTATATCCCTGCAATGCACTCCTTTTATATTAGAGAATGTTCTAGGCTGCTTCCAGATTTTGCAAAACTCCTAAATACAGAGAGATCCCAATACCCACGTACATCTAAGTCTTTTAGCTTAGACCAGGTGTGTCCAATCTTTTGACTTCCTTGGGCCACTTGGGAAGAAGAATTGTTTTGGGCCACCCATAAAATACACTAACACTAATGATAGCTGATGAGCTTCAATAAATAAATAAATAAATATCACACACAAAAATCTCATAATGTTTTAAGAAATTTTACAAATTTGAGGCCGGGAGCGGCGGCTCATGCCTGTAATCCCAGCATTTTCGGAAACTGAAGCAGGTGCATCACCTGAGGTCAGGAGTGCAAGACCAGCCTGGCCAACACGGAGAAACCCTGTCTCTAGTGGAAAAAAAAAAAAATCAGTTGGGCTGGTGGCGTGCGCCTGTAATCCCAGCTACTCAGGAGGCTGATGCAGGAGAATTGCTTGAACCCAAGAGGCGGAGGTTGCAGTAAACTGAGATAACACCACTGCACTCCAGCCTAGCCATCAGAGCGAGACTCCGTCTCAAAAAAAATAAAAGAAAGTTTGCGAATTTGTCTTCTTGTCTTGGGCTGCATTAAAAGCCATCCTCGGGCGCGGGTTGGACAAGCTTGGCTTAGACTAAAGCAAAACTGCTTTAAGATTAAGTATTCATTCTTGCATGGATACATTACTTCTGCTTTCAGAAGTGCCATTACAATGTATTTTACTTATTTTGTAACAAATACTTTGAGTATAAAGAGAAACAACACATGTATCCCAAACAACAACTCTGTACTATGTTATTAAACAAGAGTCCTGTGAGGGAGAAAACAGTCATCAAGGTGAATGGAGAGTAGGACAGCCTGTTGATCCTTTAAAAAGTAAGTTTGTCTGTTTGGTTTTCTTTACAAAAGAGCAAACCTGAATATGTTTCAGGATCCACGTTACTCACCGTAAGATTTATTCAAGAAATCTGTACGTTGTTTATAGGTAAGGAAATGTCTTCTTTACCTACACAGTTGGCCACGAGGGTCTTGTTTTGTGTGGTGTTAGGTTACTGTATCTACTTGATGGTAAAAATGTTATGAGAACGGAAGTTGAAATTCTGCACTTTGGTTTATGCAGTCTCTTATTTCCAGATAAAGTTAATAAACGCAAAGGACCATATCCCAATGTAACGGGGAGGGTTGGGAGGACAAGCTTCAAGAACGAGTGGGGTGAATTCAACTATCAAAATTGTAAACATGAACAAGAGCCCAGGAATCTTATATTTCATCCGGATACAAGAAAGTAGATTACAAGAGTTGGTCATTCACTTGGCACTGCTTCTATTCAGAAAGCAAAAGAAAGGCTTCTAAAAAGAAAACACAAGCCTAACACTTCGACAGAGGGGTGAGAGGGAAACAGTAAGCCACATGAGTCTGACGAACGGGTACGAAAGAAATTCAGAGGGCGAGCAAAGAAGGGGAATGAAGAAGACAGGAAAAGGTGAAGGAGGCGGGCAAAGGCCATCTGGTGTGAACCTGGCTGCCCAGCTCTTTATGCACTCAGGGCAGCGTGGGGCCCCTCTCGCCCCGAGCGCATCTACAAGTTGGGGCGCAGTGCGAGCCCCCCACGGGCCTGGCAGCCGGGGACACAGGGCGGGCGGGAGAAGAGGGGTGCGCACGCCGCGGACGCTGGCACCCCACGAGGTGCTGCACCCAGGGGTCCCCAGGAAGGAGGCGCACTTAGCGCAGCCCTGGCCTCCGGGAGCAGGAAGG
>NW_012108419.1:317411-322968 GCF_000951045.1 Mandrillus leucophaeus
CGCCCCTCCCGCGGCCGCAGCTCGGCAAGCGAACAGCCTACCCTGGGCGCGCCGCGCTCCCGCCTCTGTCACTCAGCCCGCCAATCAGGCTGCGGGAACGCTGCCATGATAGCCAATAAGAAGACAGAATGCCGTAGCGCTAGGCTTAGAGGGCGGGAGGAGGCGGAGAAAAAACCAAGGAGTGAACGGGGTTCGGGCGGCCCAATGAGGAGGGCCGGGGGGCGGAGGTGTGCAAGTTGGGTTGAAGGAACAGGAAATATTCTTAAAGGTAGAGTGACGGACAGGAAGGAAAGCCAGTAGATGAATGGGAAAGAGGTGGGCCTGGTTCCTTAAAGGGGACGCCTTGAGAACCTAGAAAAGAAGGTGTTCTAAGAAACTTCTTTCTACCTTGTTCTGTGGTCTCTTTTCTTCGTCTTTCAGTAGGAGTTTGGAAGTGGAAAAATTGAAAAGAAAGGGGGCAAGGAAGTCTTTCGGAATAGCCCCTCTTAACGTGGAGGGCAGGCAGGCAAGAAGATACCTCTTAGTAAATGTGAGGAAGAAAGAGAATCAGACGTCTCCGACTTCTCGATAACTGGAAGATTGTTGCTGACTTGACGCTGCTCGCATTCGTAGGCTGTGGTCTCTTGTCATCCTTTATTTGCAGCAACACACAGATTTCTGCGAACTGGAGATGGCCATGTTCAGAAATGCCCTGGGGGCCTCCCAGCTGGGACAAGGGAGTTTGGCATTGGGGGATGGGGTTTGAAATCTCAAGCCTGGGTTACTAAAGACCTGGATCTAGCAGAGGTAGGGCTACGGGTCACGAATTGGAGACCTGAGTGCCCCTTAACTCCAAGATGGGTGTGGAGCCCTTGGAACCGTGATCACAACTCCCTTTCCCTAGTTTCGCTTCATATTTTATAACCCCCTCCTGAAACAGGTGTCCTCCACCTGGTTGTGGTTATAGATTTCCAAGCCCTTCCACAACCAGATTTGGAAATATCCCAGATCTTTGCTGTCCATGGGCTAACTTCTGTCCATGGGCTAACTTCCAGATCGGGTAACTTCCAGAAGGTGCACACAGGGCATGGCATAATGGGAATTACTTGAGCCTGTATACTGAAGCAGCAGAAATCGCATTGAGCAAAAGGGTAAAGGTTAACAGTAACGGAGTCTTATGTTTGTACAGTGGATTGAAAAGCTATGATGAAACGGAAGGCCTGTAGTGTTGCTTATAAACTGGAGTACTAATAAACAGGCTAGAAATCTTTAACTCATCCATCTAGGCACACGAAGTTCGAATTAGCCTTTGAACAGACTTGGCACATCCAAATCAAAGCTGCAGATAAGAAAGATTCTACGAGTCAGAGCCATAATAACAATGCTAATAACATCACCATAAAATTGTATAGTATTGGTATGCTCAGCCATAGGAAACAATTTCCAATGTGTTCAGGCATTTTCCGTTAACAAATATCATATCTAGGGTATGCATGATTTCCTAAACAACTGCAATGCATCAATTCTAAAGTAAAGCCACACAAATAGTTTTGATGAATCATGAAACAGAATTTACCCGTTTCTTTAGATCACCTTTAAAAATACACATTAATATATTTCTGGCACGATATAGACATAGAAAAGAAGAGCAATTTCTGTTTGATAAAGATCACAATATTAGCTTTTTAAATTAATCCTTATTTCCTAAGTGCAGCCTTTCTCCTTTCTTTTCTTTTTTCTTTTTCTTTTCCTTTCCTTCCCTTTCCCTTTCCCTGTCCCTTTTCCTTTCCCTTTCCCTTTTCCTTTCCTTTCCTTTCCTTTATTTTCCTTTCCTTTGTTTTCTTTGTTTTCTTTTTTCCTGCGACAGGGTCTCCCTCTGTTGCCAAGGCTGAAGGTCAGTGGCACTGTAACAGCTCACTGCAGCCTCCACCTCCCAAACTCAAGCGATCCTCCCACCTCAGCCTCCTGAGTAGCTGGAACCACATGCCCGGCAGTTTTCTTTTGGGTAGAGATGGGGGTCACATTATGTTGCCCAGGTTGGTCTTCAACTCCTGGGCTGAAGCCTAGAATCTTTTTCTTGGCTTTACCCATTCAACATCCGTTTCAGATAATCACACCAGTCCTATTTTCGAACTAGCTGGCAGTGCTTCAGTGACCTATATTGGTGGTAAAATATACTGGCCAAGTGAAACTGGTGTATAGGGCTGTTAGTTCGTTTTTTTTCAAGTGGACAGAATGAATCTGATTTTCACCCACATTCTTGAGACTTTTCAGTGGTGCTGAAAGACTATTTGCATGATACATAAGCACTTCCTTGCATCCCCAGTTTCATATCAAGACCTCCGTTTTTTCCTACTACTAGAGATGACTGACTGCGGGAAGAGGCCACTGAGAGCCTGGGGCGGTGCCCAAGGCTGCGGGGAGGCCCCGGACTCAGCTCCACCCACCTCCATCCTGCTCCAGGAGGCAAGAACTGCGCAAAGTGCGCCTCCTTCCTAGGGACCTCTGTGTGTGGTACCTGGGGGGTGCCAGCGCCCATGGGGTGCGCACCCTTCTTTTCCCCGCCCGCCCCGCGTCCCCGGTTGCCAGGCCCGTAGATGCGCGCGGGGCGACAGGGCTCCCATGCTGCCCTGAGTGCATAAAGAGCTGGGCAGCCAGGTTTACACCAGGTGGCCTTTGCCCGGCCAGTCTGGTCTCGAACTCCTGACCTCAGGCAATCTGCCCGTCTCGGCCTCCTGAAGTGCTGATTTCAGATTTCAGACGTGAGCCACAGCGCCCGGCGGCCTTTTTTTTTTTCCGCCCCCTTCTTTGAGATGGGGTCTTGCTCTGTCGCCCGGGCTGGAGTGCAGTGGCGCGATCTCGGCTCACTGCAACCTCCACCTCCCGGGTTCCAGTGATTCTCCTGCCTCAGCCTCCCAGTAGCTGGGACTACAGGCGTGCGCCACCACGCCCAGCTAATTTTTTGTTATTGTATGTTTTACTAGAGACCACCATAATGGTCAGGTTGGTCTCGAACTCCTAACCTCGTGATCTGCCCACCTTGGCCTCCCAAAGTGCTGGGATTACAGGCGTGAGCCACGGGCACCCGGTCGCTTTTTAACTCTCACTTCTCTGTCGAAGTGTTAGGCTTGTGTTTTCTCTTTAGAAGCCATTCTTTTGCTTTCCGAATAGAGTAAGTGAATGGCCAGCTCTCTTTTTTAAATTATTTTTTTAGAGATTCTCACCCTGTCGCCCAGACTGAAGTGCAATGGTGTGATCATAGCTCACTGCAACCTTAACTCTTGGGCTCAAGGGATCAGCCTCAGTCTCCCAAGTAGCTAGGACTACAGGCACTTCCCGCCACACCTGGCTAATTAAAAAAAAAAAAAAAAAAAAAAAAAAATTGTAGAGACCAGGTCTCACTATGTTCCACAGGCTGGTCTTGAACTCCTGGCCTAAAGGAGTCCTTTCTTCTGGCCCTCCCAAACGACTAGAATTATAGGCATGAGCAAAACCACTCCGGCCTAAATGGCCAGCTCTTGAAATCTACTTCCATATTTCCCAAAAGAAACTGCCCAACTTTTACCCAATGCAGTCTTAACACTTGTTTCCACATTACCAGTGGCAGTATATGTGAGCTCCAGATATTCCACAGCATGGCCAACACTTGATATTGTCACTCTTTTTAATTCTAGCCATTATAGTGAGTGTAAATGGTATCTCATTGTGATTTTAATTTCCATTTCTTGGCCAGGCGGGGTGGCTCACACCTGTAATCCTAGCACTTTGGGAGGCCGAGGCTGGCAGATCACCTGAGGTCAGGAGTTCAAGACCAGCCTGGCAACATGGTGAAACCCCGTCCCTACTAAAAATACAAAAATTTGCCAGGCATGGTGGTAGGCACCTGTAATTCCAGCTACTTAGGAGGCTGAGGCAGGAGAATCGCTTGAACCTGGGAGGCAGAGACTGCAGTGAGCTGAGAGTGCACCATTGCATTCCAGCCTGGTCAACAAGAGCAAAACTCCGTCTCAAAAAATAATAATAACAATTCGCCCATTTAAAAATCAATATGTTTGTCTTTTGAATTGTAAAAATATTTAGGTGCTTTGGATAAAAGTTCTCTTTCAGATATGTGTTGTGCAAATACTTTCACCCAGTCAATAGCTTGCTTTTTATTTGCTTGAGTGTCAATAAAAAAAAAAAAATACAGGCATATCTTAGGGATATTTTGGGTTGGATTCCAGACCACCACTATAAAGAGAATATTACAAAAAAGCAAGTCACACACGTTTTTCGTTTCCAAGTACATATAAAAGTTATGTTGGGCCAGGCGCTGTGGCTCAGGCCTGTGGATGGCTTGAGCCCAGGACTTTGAGACCAGACTAGGCAACAAAGTGAGACCTCATCTCTAAAAAAATGAGGCAAGAAGATCACTTGAGCCTGAGGTTAAGGTTACAATGAGCTGTGATCTCCCTAATGCACTTCTGCCTGGGCAACAGCAGTGAGACCCTGTCTCATTTAAAAAAAAAAAAAAGTTATGCTTGCCAAGTGCATTGGCTCAAAATTGTAATCCCAACACCTTGGGAGGCTGAGATGGGAGAATCACTTGAGGCCAGGAAATCCAGACCAGCCTGGATGACAAAGAGAGACCCTGTCTCTACCAACAATAAAAAATTTTAAATTAGCTGGTAGCAAGCACCTACAGCCCCTGCTACTTGGGAGGCTGAGGTGGGAGGATTGCTGGAGCCCAGGAGTTTGGGGCTTTGATGAGTTATGATCATGCCCCTGTACTCCAGCCTAGGCAACAGAGTGAGACCCCATCTGTTAAATAAATAGGTAAAATTTTAAATTTAAAATGTTTTAAATTTAATTAAAATTGGAGTCAGTCTTCTCAAACCCTGTTACTGCTTTATCAAATAAGTTTATGTACTATTCTAAATCCTTTTATATAATTTCAACAGTGTTCACAGCATCTTCACCAGGAGTACTTTCTATCTCATGAAACTACTTTCTTTGCTCTTCCATAAAAAGCAACTCCTCAGCTGGCGCAGTGGCTCACACCTGTAATCCCAGCACTTTGGGAGGCCAAGGCGGGAGGATCATGAGGTCAGGAGTTCCAGACCAGCCCAGCCAATATGGTGAAACCCCATCTCTACTAAAAATACAAAAATTAGCTGGGCATGGTGGCGCACACCTGTAGTTCCAGCTACGTGGGAGGCTGAGGCAGGAGAATCACTTGAACCTGGAAGGCAGAGATAGTGAACCAAGGTCACGCCATTGCACTCTAGCCTAGGTGAGAGAGCAAGACTCCATGTAAAAAAAAAAAAAAAAAAAAAAAAAAAAGACCAACTCCTCATGTATTCAAGTTTTATCATGAGATTGCACCAATTCAGTCTCATCTTCTGGCCCTACTTCTAATTCTAGTTCCCTTGCTATTGCCACCACATCTGCAGTTATTTCCTCCACTGAAGTCTTGAATTCTTCCCTCAAAGTCATCCATGAGAGCTAGAATCAAGTTCTTCCAAACTCCTGTTAATGTTGATATTTTGGCCTCTTCCCATGACTCACAAATGTCTTTTTTTTTTTTTTTTTTTTTTTT
>NW_012108419.1:324073-326846 GCF_000951045.1 Mandrillus leucophaeus
TGGTGTGATCTCGGCTCACTGCAACCTCTGCCTCCCGGGTTCAAGCAATTCTCCTGCCTCAGCCTCCCGAGTAGCTGGGACTACAGGGGCCCGACACCACACCTGGCTAATTTTTTATATTTTTAGTAGAGACAGGGGTTTCACCGTGTTAGCCAGAGTGGTCTCGATCTCCTGACCTCATGATCTGCCTGCCTCAGCCTCCCAGAGTGTTGGGATTACAGGTGTGAGCCACCACACCAGACCATAAACATGATTTCTTAACATAAAATTTCCATCAACTTCAAGATACTTTTGTAAGCAATGATACCAGCAATTTAGCCCATCCCTAAAGACCTGAGAGTCCTGGGAATTTAACCATGTCAATTCAGTCTTTTTTACTAATTATTAACTGAAGAAATGTGAGTTAGGAAACAAAAAGAAGTCATAAGGAGCCAAACTAGGACTGTAAGGTAGATGCCTAATGATCTCCCATCAAAACTCATGCAAAATTGCCCTTATTTGATTAGAGGAATGAGCAAGAGCATTGTTGTGGTGAAGAAGGACTCTCCAGTGAAAGCTCACCTGGGGGATTTTTCTGCTCAAGCTTTGGTTAACTTTCTCAAAACATTCTCATAATTAGCAGATGTTTCTATTTTGGGGCCCTCCAGATAGTCAACAAGCAAAATGCCTTAAGCATCTCTTGACCAGTTCACTTGTGCTTTGACTGGACCACTTCCACCTCTCGGTAGCCGTTGCTTAGATTGTGTTTTGTCTTCAGGACCACACTGGTAAAGCCATGTTTCATGTCCTGTTAACAATACTTTGAAGAAATGCTTCAGGATCTTTGCCTTACTTGTTTAAAATTTCCATTGAAAACTTTGCTCTTGTCTGCAACTGATCTGGGCACAACAGTTTTGGTACCCATCAGGAAAGGGAAAGTTGTCTCAACTTTAATTTTCAGTCAAAATTATGTAAGTAGAATCCATTGAGATGTCTATGGTGTTGGCTATTGTTTCTGTTGTTAAATCATTGGTCCTCTTCAATTAGGGCATGAACGAAATTTTTTCTTCACAAATTGATGTGGATGGTCTGCAGCTGTGGGCTTCATCTTCAACATCATATCATCCCTTCCTAAAATTAGTTATACATTTGTAAACTGTTGATTTCTTTGAGGCATTGCCCCCATAAACATCTTGTAAAGCACCAATGACAATGATTTTACCATTCTTCCACCCAAATGTCACCAAAAATCGTGTTTTTGTTTGTTCGTTTTTTGAAACAGGATCTCACTCTCTCACCCAGGCTGGAGTACAGTGGTATAAACACGGCTCACTGCAGCCTTGACCTTCCCAGCTTAAGGGTTCCTCACACCTCAACCTCCCAAGTAGCTGGGACTACAGGTACATGCAACCACGCCTGGCTAAGTTTTGTAGTTTTTGTAAGAGGTAGGGTTTCATCATGTTGCCCAAGCTGGTTTATTTTGGTGTGAAAATTTTTTGAAATCCATGTGCATAGTTTTTCATAATATGAATTTTCCATGAATTTTTTGAAGACCCCTGTTTTTGGTGACTACAGCCTTATAAATGTATTTCCTGAATAATGAGACTTGAGAGTTGAAATTAATCCTTGATCCATGGACTGCAGAATGGATCCTGTGTTAGCAGGCATGAAACATTAACCTCCTGCACATCTCCAACAGAGCTCTTGGATGACTAGGTGCATTGTCAATGAGCAGTAATATTTTGAAAGGAATCCTTTTTCTGAGCAGTAGGCTTAACAGTGAGTTTAAAATATTCAGTAAACCGTGCTGTAAACAGATGCACTGTTTACATCCAGGCTTTATTATTTCACTTATAGAGCATGGGGAGAGTAGACTTAGCCTAATTCTTAAGGGTTCTAGGATCATTAGAATGGTAGATGAGTCCTGGCTTTAACTGAAAGTCACCAGCTGCATCAGCCCCTAACAAGAGAGTCAGCCTGTCCTTTGAAGCTTTGAAGCCTTGAAGCCAGGCATTTACTTCTCCTCTCTAGCTATCAAGTACTAAAAGCCATCATCTTTTAATAGAAGGCTGTTTTGTCTACATTGAGAACCTGGTGTTTAATGTAACCACCTTCATCAATGATCATAGCTAGATCTCCTGGATAACTTGGTGCAGATTCTACATCGGCCCTTGCTTCTTCCCCTTGCACTCTTATGTTATGGAGATGGCTTCTTTCCTTAACCTCATGAACCAACCTCTGCTAGCTTCCAACTTTTCTTCTGCAACTTTTCTCACCTCTCTCAGGCTTCATAGAATTAAAGAAAGTTAGCACCTTGTTCTGGGTTAGGCTTTGTCTTAAGGGAATATTGTGGCTGGTTTGATCTTCTATGCAGATCATTAAAACTTTCTCTGTATCAGCCATAAGGCTGTTTTGCTTTCTTACCATTTGTGTGTTCACTGGAATAGCACTTTTAATTTCCCTCAATAACTTCTCCTTTGCATTCAAAACTTGGCTGCTTCACACCAGAGGCCTAGCTTTTAGTCTATCTTGGCTTTTAACAAATCTTCCTTGCTAAGCTTAGTCACTTCTAGCTTTTAATTTAAAGTGAGAGGCCGGGCACGGTGGCTCACGCTTGTAATTTCAGCACTTTGGGAGGCAGAGGGGGGCGGATCATGAGGGAAGGAGATAGAGACCACGGTGAAACCCTGTCTCTACTAGAAATACAAAAAATTAGCTGGGCGTGGTGGCGGGCGCCTGTAGTCACACCTACTTGGAGGGGCTGAGGCAGGAGAATGGCGTGAACCCGGGAGGC
>NW_012108419.1:329386-330496 GCF_000951045.1 Mandrillus leucophaeus
GAAACCAAAGAGTTAAGGCTATTTTGAAGGAAAAATAGGAAGATTCATTCCTTTTTTCATTCATAAGTACTTTTTTTTTTTTTTTTTCTAGATGAAGTCTCACTCTGTCGCCCAGGCTGGAGTGCAGTGTCACGATCTCAGCTCACTGTAACCTCCGCCTCGTGGGTTCAAGCAATTTTCCTGACTCAGCCTACCTAGTAGCTGGGATTACAGGCAGGCACCACCATGCCTGGCTAATTTTTGTATTTTTAGTAGAGATGGAGTTTCACCATGTTGGTCAGGCTGGTCTTGAACTCCTGACCTTGTGATCCACCTGCCTCAGCCTCCCAAAGTGCTGGGTAAAAGGCGTGAGCCACTGCGCCCAGCACAAATGTTCTTAATAGCATCTAGAGGCCAGGTGCAGTGGCTCATGCCTGTAATCCCAGCACTTTGGGAGGCCAAGGCTGGCAGATCACTTGAGGTCAGGAGTTCGGGACCAGCCTGGCCAACATGGTGAAACCCTGTCTCTACTAATAATACAAAAATTAACTGGATGTGTTGATGCATGCCTGTAATCCCAGCTACTCGGGAGACTGAGGCAGGAGAATCACTTGAACCTGGGAGGCAGAGGTTGCAGTGAGCCACGAACACACCATTGCACTCCAGCCTGGGCAACAAGAGGGAAACTCCATCTCCAAAAAAAAAAAAAAAAAACAACCCTGTAGAATGGTGAAGCCTTCCCAAGAAGGCTTTCAATTTACTTTGCCCAGATCCATCAGAGGCATCACTATATTACAGGACTTCACCAAGTTAGTGGAAGGTCAGGCACGCTGGCTCATGCCTGTAATCCTAGCAATTTGGGAGGCTGATGCAGGAGGACTGCTTGAGCCCAGGAGTTTGAGACCATCTTGGGCAACATAGTGAAACCCTGTCTCTACTAAAAATCTAAAAATTGGCTGGGCATGGTGGCACGTGCCTGTGGTCCCAGCTACTTAGGAGGTTGAGGTGGAAGGATTGCTTGAGCCAGGACGTCAAGGCTGCAGTGAGCCAGTACATACCACTGCACTCCAGCCTGGGTAACAGAGTAAGACCTTGTCTCAAAAAAAAAAAAAAAAAATTGTGGAAAAATGG
>NW_012108419.1:335538-338001 GCF_000951045.1 Mandrillus leucophaeus
GAGATCACGCCACTGCACTCCAGCCTGGGCGACAGAGCAAGACTCCGTCTCAAAAAAAAAAGAAAAAACAAACAAACAAAAAAAACATTTAAAGTGAGAGATGTGTGACTCTTCCTTTCACTTGAACACTTAGAGGACATTTTAGGGTTATTAACTGGCCAAATTTCAATATTGCTGTGTCTCAGGGAGGCCTCAGGAGAGGGAGATGATGGAATGGCCCGTCAGTGGAGCAGTCAGAACACACACATTTACCAATTAATTTTACCATCTTATATGGGCACAATTTGTGGGGCCTCAAAACAAATACAATAGCAACGTCAAAGATCACTGATCACATATCACCTAACCAACATAATATTAACAAAAGTTTGACCAAAAAATTGAAAAATGGGACTTAATTAAACTAAAGAGCATCTGCACAGCAAAAGAAACTATCAGCAGAGTAAACTGACAACCTACAGAATGGGAAAAATGTTTGCAAACTATTCATCTGGCAAAGGTCTAATATCAAAAATCTTCAAGGAACTTAAACCAATTAACAGTAAAAAAAAAAAAAAAAAAAGAAACTAGTAAAAAGCAGGCAAAGGACATGAACAGGCACTTTTCAAAAGAAGTCATACATGCAGCCAACAAGCATGTGAAGAAATACTCAACATCTCTAAACATTAGAGAAATGTAAACCCAAACTACAAGGAGATACCATCTCACAGCAGTTAGAATGACTTTTTTTTTTTCTTTTGACAGTGTCTTACTCTGTCACCCAGGCTGGAGTGCAGTGGTGTGACCTCAGCTCGACCTCCTGGGCTCAAGGGATCCTCCTACCTCAGACTCCCTAGTAGCTAGGACAACAGGTGCACACTACCACAGCAGCCTAATTTTTGTAGTTTTTGTAGAGAGGGAGTTTCACTATGTTGCCCAGGCTGTTCTTGAACTCCTGGACTAAAGCGATCTGCCTACCTGGGCCTCCCAAGATGACTGGATTACAGGCATGAACCACCTCACTTGGCCCTAGAATAGCTATTATTAAAAAGTCAAAAAATAACAGATGCTGGCAAGGTTGTGGAGAAAAGGGAACGCTTACACACTACTGGTGGGAATGTACATTAGTTCAGACACTATGGAAAGCAGTTTGACGATTTCTAAAATAACTTAAACAGGGCCAGGCACGGTGGCTCACGCCTGTAATCCCAGCATTTTGGGAGGCCGAGGTGGGTGGATCACGAGGTCAGGAGTTCGAGACCAGCTTGCCCAACATGGTAAAACCCTGTCTATACTAAAAGTAAAAAAATTAGCTGGGTGTGGTGGCACGCGCCTGTAATCCCAGCTCCTCAGGAGCCTGAGGCAGGAGAATCGTTGGAACCTGGAAGGAGGAGGTTGCAGTGAGCCGAGATTGCACCACTGCAGTCCAGCCTGGGCAACAGAGCAAGACCCCATCTCAAAGAAAAAAAAAAAGAACTTAAACAGAACTACCATTTGACCCAGCATCCCATTGTTGAGTATGTACCCAAAGGAATATGAATTGTTCTACCATAAAGACACATGCACACCTTTGTTCACCACAGCACTATTTACAATAACGAATACATGGTCTCAACCTAAATGCCCATCAATGATGGACTGGATAAAGAAAATATGATACATACACACCATGGAATACTATGGAGCCATAAAAAAGAAAAGGATCATGTCCTTTGCAGCAACATGAATGGAGCTAGAGGCCACTATCCTAAGTGAATAAACGCAGGAACAGAAAAGCAAATACTGAATGTTCTCACGTATAAGTGGGAGCTAAACGTTGAGTACACGCGAACCTAAAGAATGGCATAAACCCAGGAGGTGGAGCTTGCAGTGAGTCGAGATCACGCCACTGCACTCCAGCCTGGGCGAAAGAGCGAGACACTGTCTCAAAAAAAAAAAAAAAAAGAAGAAGGGAACAGACACCAGAGCCTATTTGAGGGTAGAGGGTGGGAGGAGGGTGAGGATCCAAAAACTACCTATGGGGTACTATGCTTATTATCTGGGTAATATAACAATATGTACACCAAACCCTCAGAACACACAATTTACCAATATAACAAACCTGCACAGGTACCCTTGAACCTAAAATAACTGTTTAAATAAATAATAAAATAAAGCACTCAAATTACTATGACATTTGGATAACCAGCAATGAGAATGGTTCAGCAATAATGGTTCATCCTTGTCAGCTTTCCTGCTAGAAACTGAATATGTATTCCTTGTCTTTGAAAAGAGCAATATGACACCAATATAGATACATTATCCTTTTCTGTGAAATCCATTATTTTCTTCTGATACTTCATTATCTATCACAGTGTATTATATTCCATGGGACATATATCATGCTTTGAAAAATCCTCCAATGGGTTTACACCTTCAACTTCAAACACTGGAAAGACTTTTTTTTTTTTTTTTTTTTTTTAAAGACAAGGTCTCATTCTGTTG
>NW_012108419.1:339070-341083 GCF_000951045.1 Mandrillus leucophaeus
TGTAGAGACAGACTTGCTATATTGCCCAGGCTGGTCTCCAACTCCTGGACTCAAGTAATTTTCCTCCTTCAGTCTCCCAGTGTTAAAATTACAGGCAGGAGCCAACATGCCCAGACTGTATTTACTGTTTTACAAAAACTGCCAAACTGCTTTGCAAAATTCCGGTACCATTTTGTATTCCCGCTAGTAGTGCATAAGAGTTTGAATTTTTCCACATCCTTGGTGACACTTTATATGATCAGTCTATTAATTTTCATCTTATTATTATTATTTTTTTGAGACTGGGTCTTGCTGTCTCGCTCAGGCTTTATTGCAGTGGTATGATCACAGCTCACTGCAAACTCCTGGGTTCAGGTGATCTGCTTGCCTTAGCCTCCTGAGTAGCTTGGACTACAGGTGTACACCACTATGCCTGGCTAATTCTTGTATTTTTAGTAGAGATGGGGTTTCACCATGTCCCAGGCTAGTCTTGAACTCCTGGGCTCAAGAGATCTGCCTGTCTTGGTCTCCCAAAGTGCTGGGATTACAAGTGTGAGCCACCACGCTCAGCCATGATCAGTCTATTTAAATTTTCATCATTCTAATAGGCACATAATGATACTTCATTATGACCTTAATTTGCATTTCCCTATTTACTAATGATGCTACACATCTTTGCATGTGCTTATTAGCCATTTATATGATTTATATGTCTTTGATGAAGTGTTGTTCAAATGTCTTGACCATTTTTACTGGGCTGTTTGTTGTTTACTGAGTTTCCAGGGTTCTTTATACATTCTGATTACAAAACCTTTTTCAGATATGTTATTCAAGTGGTTTTTCCCAGTTCCTAGTTTGTCTTTTCATTTTCTTGTCTTTCATGTAGTAATTTTAAATCCAATTTATCAATTATTCCTTTTATGGATTATGCTTATGATGTCATAGCTAAGAAATCTTTAATACAAGGTCACACAGATTTTCTCATGTTTTTCTTCTAGACGTTTTTTAGTTTTATATTTAGATTCATTCTGCATTTTAAATTAAATTTTGCATATCGTGGAGGTGTGGATCAAAGTTTATATATTTTATTGGAAAATCCATTTCTTCCAACATTGGTTGTTGGAAAGACTATCTTTCCTCCACTGAATTGTTTGTATCTGGGACAAAAATCAAGTGACCATATATTCACTGATGCATTTTTGAATTCTATTCCTTTCCACTGATAGATTTGTGGGCATTGACACCAACACCATACTGTCTTTATGCAGCTTTATGTGTCTTAAAGTCAAGTAGTGTAAGTCCTCCAATTGTGTTTTCCTTTTATAAATTGTATTAACTCTTTTCTTCACGTTTCCATGTAGACTTAAGCTCATCAATTTAAACAGGAAAATGCAAGCCTTCAATACTTTTGACTGAGATATATGATTCGATTTGAGGACAAGTCACAATAGTGGGTTTTGGGATCCATGAGCATGTTATATTTCTGCATTTATTTGGGTCTTTACAAATGTTTCCCAGCAGTGTTTTATAACTTTCTGTATACATGTCTTGCATATATTTTGTTAAATGTATCTCTAAATATTTTTACATTGTTATATTATTAAAATTTTTCCATTTCAAATTTTTTTATTGCTGGAAATACAATTGATGTTTGTATTTTGTGACCTTACTACACTCCTTTCTTAATTCTAGTAGTTTTTTTTTTTTTTTAAAAAAGATCATCTTAATATTTTCTACTTAATCATCTGTAAATAAAACCATTTTACTTTACAATCTGCATACTTTTCTTATTTTATTGGACTGGCTAGTCTAATATACAGTTTTTCACTTACTGAAATCCAGTGCAATATCGTATGGCAATGGTGAGAAGAGCCATCCTTGCCTTCTTCCCAAACTTAGTGGTAAGGCATTCAGTCTTTCACTATCAAGTATGGTGAAAGCTCTTATAGATAACTTTTTCAGATTAAATAAATTCCTTTTTATTCCTATATTGTTCAAACTCTTATAGATAACTTTTTCAGATTAAATAAATTC
>NW_012108419.1:342184-343392 GCF_000951045.1 Mandrillus leucophaeus
CATGGGACATATATCATGCTTTGAAAAATCCTCCAATGGGTTTACACCTTCAACTTCAAACACTGGAAAGACTTTTTTTTTTTTTTTTTTTTTTTTAAAGACAAGGTCTCATTCTGTTGCCCAGGCTGGAGTGTGGTGGCGCAATCTCGGCTAACTGTAACCTCTGCCTGCCAGGCTCGAAGCATCCTGCCACCTCTCAACCTCCCAAGTAGTTGGGACTATTAGCCGGGTGCCACCACACCCGGCTAATTTTTGTATTTTTAGTAGACACAGGGTTTCACCCTGTTGCCCAGGCTGGTCTCAAACTCCTGAGCTCAAGTGATCTGGCTACCTCCATCTCCCAAAGTGCCATGACTATAGGTGTAAGCTACCATGCCTGGTCTGGAAAGACTATTCTTTGTGGTTAATAGTTCCAAATTCCCCCCAAAAAATCTTAGTAAAAGTTTAAAATATTGCAAGAGTTACCAAAATATGATACAGAGACAGGAAGTGAGCACATGCCGTTGGAAGAATGGCACTGACAGGCTTGCTCCATGCAGTGTTGACACAGTGAAAAAAGTGCAATACCTGTGAAGCTCAATAAAGGAAACTGCAATACAACAAGATATTCCTATAGCTGTACTGAGATATAATTGACCTACAGCAAACTGAACATATCTAAAATGGGCAATGTGATAAAGCTTTAACATATGTATACACCTGTGAAATCGCTTCCACAGTAAACAATGAGCATATCTTTCTTGCTACTCGAATTACCTCATGCTAATTAATTCCCTCCTCTGGCCTTATCCTATTCTCCAGACAATCACTAATGTACTTTCAGTCACTATACGTTAGTTTCCATTTTCTGGAATTTTATATACATGAAATTATTCAGTATATACCCTTCTTGTCTCTTTTTGTCTATCTTCTTTCATTCAGTTGACTTACTTTTTTTTCCCCTTCCTTAAAGACAGAGTCATGTTCTGTTGCCCAGACTGGAGGGCAGTGGCGCAATCATAGCTCATTGCAGCCTTGAACTCCTGTGCTCAAGAGATCCTCCTACCTCAGCCTCCCAAGTAACTAGGACTACAGGTACATGCCACCATGCCCAGCTTTTTTTTTTTTTTTTTTTGTAGAGACAGACTTGCTATATTGCCCAGGCTGGTCTCCAACTCCTGGACTCAAGTAATTTTCCTCCTTCAGTCTCCCAGTGTTAAAATTACAGG
>NW_012108419.1:345317-396101 GCF_000951045.1 Mandrillus leucophaeus
AAATTCCTTTTTATTCCTATATTGTTCAAACTCTTATAGATAACTTTTTCAGATTAAATAAATTCCTTTTTATTCCTATATTGTTCAAACTCTTAAAAAATCATGAATGGGTGTTGAATTTTGTTGAATATTTTTTTCCTGCATCTATTGAGATAATCATTTATTTTTAAGATCATTCATATGATAAATTACACAAATTAGTTTTCAATTGTTAAATCAACCTTTCATTCTTGAGACTAATCCTATTTGATCATAATATATCCTTTTAATATATTGCTGGATTTGATTTGCTAATATTTTCTTAAGGATTTTCCAGTCATAATTCATGAGCGATATTGGCCTATAGTTTTCTTATAATGTCTTTGTCTGGTTTTAGTGTTGGCATAATGCTGTTCTCATAAAATGAACTGACCAATATTCTATTTTCTTGAAGAGTATGTAGGATTCGTATCATAACTTCCTTAAATATTTGATAGAATTCACAAAAGAGGCCATAGGGCCTGGGATTTCTTTGTAGGGAGGATTTTAACTACAAATTCAATTTTCTTTATATATATGAGACTATTTCAGGTTTCTTATTTTTCTTATGAAAACAGCTTTACTGATATTATTGCATACCATACGATTCACCTATTATGACTGAACAATAGCTTTTTCTGTGGATATAGTTGATGGACACTTGGCTCTCACCCTTTGGCTATTCTTAATGCCATGAATACAAGTTGTCATGTGGACATTTCATTTCTGATGTGTATGTTGCTGAGTCATATGGTGACTGTTTAACCCTTTGCAAACCTCAGACTTTCCTCTTGAATAACATTAGTAATTTGTCTTTCAGATGAAATGGACATATTTTTTGAAAAAACGTCCATTTCATCTTTGTTGTTGTATTGGATGAATTGATTATCCTTTTATTCTAAGTTGTGTAGTGTTGTCCCCTGCCATTACTGATATCAGTAATTTGTGTCTTCTCTATTCTTTGATCAGTCTAGCTAGAAGTTTATCAATCTTACTTTTTCAAAGTGGCAGTTGCTTTGTTTGTTGTTTTGTCTTCAATCTTACTGGTTTCTGCTCTTTACTTTTTCCTTTTCAGCTTACTTTAGGTTTAACTAGTTCTTGTTTTTCTAGTTTCTTAAGATGGAACTTAAGATCCTTTATTTAAGACATTTTTCCTCACACATTTAATGCTGTAAATTACCCTTTAAGCATGTTTAGCTGCTTGCTACAGCTTTTGATAGTTTTCATTTTCCTTCTGTTCAAAATACTCTCATTTCTCTTGCAACAACTTCTTAGATATGATTTAGAAACGTTTAATTTTCAGATTATTTTCCAGATATCAAGCTTCTTAAATATATTTTGACTTTTTTTTTTTTTTTTTTTTTGAGACTGAGTTTTGCTCTTGTTGTCCAGGCTGAAGTACAATGGCACGACCTCAGCTCACTGCAACCTCCCTGTCCCGGGTTCAAGCAGTTCTCCTACCTCGGCATCCCAAGTAGCCATGCCCAGCCAATTTTTTGATCTCGGCTCACTGCAACCTCCGCCTCCCGGGTTCAAGCGATTCTCCTACCTCAGCATCCCAAGCTGCCACGCCTAGCTAATTTTTTAATTTTTAGTAGAGATAGGGTTTCACCATGTTGGTCAGCTGGTCTCAAACTCCAGATCTCAGGTGACCCACCCACCTCGGCCTCCTGAAGTGCTAGTATTTTGACTTATAACCCAAGTCAGTATGGTCTATTTTGGTTAATTTTTTTTAAAAAAGCACTTTATTGAGGTATGATTGACATACAAAAAGCTGTACATATCTAAAGTATACAACTTGATGAGTTTGGAGATAAGCATACACCCATTAACCCATCACAATGCCATAAACATATCTATCATGTCCAAAAGTTTCTTCTCAGCCTCTATTGTTTTGTGATTTAAAAACTTACATGTAAGATTTATCTTTCTCGCAAAATTTTAAGTATATATTATAGTATTGTTACTTATAAGCACTATGTTGGATGGTAGCATCAATCACAGTGCCTAATACATGGTAAGCGCTCAGTAAGTTTTTTTTTTTTGAGATGGAGTTTCGCTCTTGTTGCCCAGGCTGGAGTGCAACCTCCGCCTCCTGGGTTCAAGCGATTCTCCTGCCTCAGCCTCACGAGTAGCTGGAATTACAGGCATGCGCCACCATGCCTGGCTAATAATTTTGTGTTTTTAGTAGAGGCGGGGTTTCTCCATGTTGGTCAGGCTGGTCTTGAACCCCCGACCTCAGGTTGATCCACCCGCCTCAGCCTCTCAAAGTGCTGGGATTATAGGCGTGAGCCACGGCACCCGGCCAGTAAGTTTTATTGTAATGAATGAACCCAATGCAACATTAGGCAAAAGTAAAGCCATATTTTAAAAAACTGTCTATTAGAATTTTTTTGATCTTTTCATTATCAAAATACCGCAATGCTTTTCTTAGAATAGCTCTTTAGAGTTAAATTTGAGTTTTTTAACCCATCTCCCAAGTTCTTAATGCAGAATTTTTGTCCTTTTAAATGCATACATTAGATCTATTTTTTTTTTTTTAAGCATTGTGATTCTTATAAATTTGCAAAGCTCTGGCGTTGGGTTACACGTTCAATTATTTACCCCATTTTTGTTTTGATCAATTACTTCGGTCCTAGATTATTTTTCCAATAGCTAAATTATCTGATATCTGCTACAGGACACACCTTTCCTGTGGTGCTACCATACCTCAGTAGAGATATTTAATTCTCTAAGCACACTTATCATTTTTGTTCACTCTTAGATGTCTAGATAACCATATGACACAATAATTACTCATTTTGTTTGTAGTAATAGAACCAAACTCAAAACTAATTTAATTAAGTCTTCTTCAAAATTCTGTAAATTTATACCTCTCAACACAGTATCTCATGGGAATTGAAAAAAATGTTTTCTACTAGACTGCTAAGCATCTCCAGGTAAGGGCCATACTCATCTTTTTCACTGTCAGCACTTGATCTCTTATGAGTACATTCCATGACCAAATTTCATGTAAGCCAGGAGCACCTTTTTTTTTTTTTCTTTTGTCAATGATTGTGATAATCCAGGAACCACATTCTAAACTTGTCCCAGGGTACATAATATAGGCTAAACTTCCATTTGCTGTGAAGGGACTCTAGACATTTCTACGTAGGGAAAGAGGAAGAAAGGTTTGGCAAGAAAAGACCAAGCTAGTAGGCACTGAGCAGTTGTGGAAGTTACACTTGAAGAAGTTAGCAGTGTTGTAACTGTAACAAAGCAAGTAAGACACAGAATCAGGATACTTGCAGATAATTGTAACCAAGGTCATACAGATTTGCTTATATGTGAAACAAACTGAATCAAGTCCCCAGAGGGAGGTCATTGCTAGTACATCATCTGGGGAAAAACTGTTAATCAGAAACTAAAATGAAGGAAAGAATTTACTCTTTGGATCCCGATGCAAAAGGTCAAATTGTGAAGTAGGTCACTCATTTGTCTGATGATACGATCTCTAGTTGAGATGTCACCAGAGCTGAGCTAGTTTGTTTTTTAAACTGTAGCATGAAAAAGGCCATTTAGAATGAGATAAGCTGCATGAGTCCACAGACACAAGCTACATATGATGGAATCAGAACCTCTACAATGTTAGGTTGGGCACAGTGGCTCATGCCTGTAATCCCAGCACCTTGGGATCACCTGAGGTCAGAAGTTTGAGAAAAGGCCTGTCAACATAGTGAAACTCCGTCCCTGCAAAAAATACAAAAAATAGCCGGGCATGGTGGTGCATGTCTGTAATCCCAGCTACTCAGGAGGCTGAGACAGGAGAATTGCTTGAACCCAGATAGCGGAGGTTGCAGTGAGCCAAGATTGCACCACTGCGCTCCATCCGGGGTCATAGAATGAGAGACTCCGTCTCAAAGAAAAAAAAAGAACCTCTACAATGTTACATTGTTTCTCCTGTATACATTCTGAACTTATATCTCTTTTGCACTCCCTTTCCCACTTCTAAGTCTCAGTTCTCCTATGGGAATTAAGGCTTTTTGTTTGTATTGGAGCCAATGTAAGAGAAAACAAGTCAATATAGGGAATTCAAAATTAAGGTAAAATCAAGATCCTTGAAGGAGCTGATTCATTTTAGTAAAGAGGATGACCTTCACTTAGACATGAATTCTGCAACTAGAATTTTACTTACCTTTATTTAATGAGGTCACAGACATTATTTGCCTTGCTCACTGCTACATCCCTAGAGCTCAGAATAGTAGGCACCCAACAAGTTTGTAGAAACAACGTACAACTTTTATATCCACTAAAGGAAGATCATTTCTAACTTAGGAAGGTGGTAAGAATGAAGGATGTTGTAAAACTGTTTTAAAGGTGCTACAACAAAGCCCTCATCTTACTAAGAGAACTGGGTTTTACTGTTTGTGTATTCAAATTTCACCTGCATAAGTAATTACACATACGGTACCTGACAGTTTTATTATACTTTAGGGGAAGAGATTGCTAGTGACAAGGATAACTCAAGACTGTTCAAATCTTTACAGAAGACTTTTTGATACTAGCAAATGGTTTCTCAAAGATAAACTAGACAAGTTCAGTATGGACAAAGCAACAAAGAAAAGCATTATAATCAGATGTCCTATGAAAGCTACTACAGCGATTCAATATGTGCTTTAATTTATACTGCTTAGATCCTTTCAGATGTCTTGAGTTTTTGAGGACAGTAAATAAAACAAGTAAAACTGGAATGAAATTAAATCTATGTCGCAAATTAGTTTCAGTTAAATCAGGAATATCTAACACACTGTTTACAAACTCCAAAATATTCCAGCCAAGAGTAGACTTCCCAAATGCTGAATTTAAGCTTTCACTACAAATTTAAAAAGGTAATAATTCTTCTAGATCTAAACTCTAGGCTGTTAACAAGTAGCAACTCCTTCATATTAACTTTCTGCTCCCAACTATTTCTGAATCAGATCTTGATGCTATTTTTTCTTCTTCTAGAAGCTACTGAGCAAGGGAAAGACCTCGATTCATTCCAGATAGAAAACATTTTACTGGCCAGGCGTGGTGGCTTGCCTGAAATCGAGCACTTTAGGAGGCCGCGGCAGGCGGACTGCCTAAGCTCAGGAGTTCCAGACCAGCCTGGGCAACATGGTGAAACCTCATCTCTACTAAAATACAAAAAATTAGCCAGGCATGTTGGCATGTGCCTTGTAGTCCCAGCTACTTGAGAGGCTGAGGCAGAATTGCTTGAACCTGGAAGGTGGGGGTTACAGTGAGCCAAGATCGTGCCACACTACACTCCAGCCTGGGCGACAGAGCGAGACTCTGTTGCCAAAACAAAAACATTTTACCTAAGAAATCAAGTTATCTTAAATTTTGGAGAACTGAAAAGGTTGGGAATTTCTGCCCCAGTAACAGATTGTTGTCTGACTTGATAGTTCTCAATGTTCTACCAAGTTAACTACACATACATTAAGAAATCTGACTCAAACCCTTTTTCCCATATGACTACGTTATTTGGCTGTATCATAAACTAGGACTAAGTTCCTACAGTTCAGTCTTGCAGGGGAGAACCAATTCAGGACACTGCCATAGAAAATATTTACTCCCTGAAAAATTTCTACAGGCTTACTGTTCCTATTTGTGACTGTAGTATCCAATTTCCCAGAAATATTCAAATCACTCAGTGAGAACAGCATCAGTCTGAGACAGCCTTGTCTCCCTTCCCCACTGAAAACCCAATCACAAGAGCACAGCCTTTAGGCCCACTCTCTATTTCTTTTATATCCTAATTGTAAAGTGCAGTGCTTTCTAACCCTCATTTAGAAAACTACTCCTTTTAGAGACTAATAAAACACCACCTCACCAAAACTACCCTGACCTTGGGAGTCAACAAAGCCCAGTATCTTCTCTGAGCAGTGACAGCCAGTCTCCTAGAGGGCCCCATGACATCCACCTCCCAGTATTCACATCCTTGTGTAGTCCCCTCCCACACTATACCAGAGTGATTCAATGGTCGGTCTGTGTGACTAATGGAATACGGCAGAAATTATGTCACCTGAGGCTACATCATAAAAGAGTGTGGCTTCTGCTCACTTCCTTGTATCACCTTTGGGGGAAGCCACATGCCAGTTGTCCATCAGGCAGCCCCATGATGATACCCACAGTGAGGAACTGAAGCCCAAGAGCCACATGAGCAAGACATCTTGAAAATGGCTCCTCTAGCCTTGTCAAGCTTCAAGATGGTACAGTCCTGGCTAACAGCTTGACTGCAACCTTCTGAGATCTCAAGACAGAACCATCCAGTTAAGCAGCTCCTAGATTCCTGATCCAGAACTGTGGAAGATAATACTTGTTTTAAACTACAGTAATAACTAAGACACACTAGACAAGGATCACCCATTGTTTCTTAAGTGAAAAAAGCAAAACTCTAATTATAACAATTTTGACTAGAAATATTAAATACTGAATTAATTCCGTTAAAGAAAAAATATTAAATTCATGTTTGATATTCAGGAAAAAGGTTAAAAGCCAATTCCCAACTCATTGAACTACTATACTCCTTCCTTACAAGGAAAAAAACCAAAATACCTGAATATGTTATCTGTAGCCAATACACATTACTAAACAGATTGCAGCCTGAAGTGTCAAGTATTTCTAACAATTACATTAAGAATATAGCAGCAAGACAGTTCCTTGGATCTTATTTTTTCCCTCTCACTGGAACTGAATTGTAGGCATTGGGCAGTACCTAGCAAGTCACAGAAGATCTGAATTAGGATGCCTTAATTACACCTGGCCTATTTTAATGATTTTAAAATTAGATCTTAAAGAAATGTGAAAGTAAATAAAAGCAGTAAGGGAAACACTACACAATGAGTATGTACAGTTGCTGGCTGCAGAATTCAACAATACAGTTTTGATATTTATAGATATCACAGCTCACTACCAGAACATCACATAAGTTTATTTCAGATGTAACAGCAATGTTAAAATTGACAAGTTTAATTCTTAACTGCACCAAGAAAACTTAGCCATTTAAGTATTTTTTTTTTAAGTTATTCCCTCCAAAAAACTGAGGGAGCTTTTCTTTTCCACCACCACACACCATGGTTTCCCAATAGTTCTCTTTTTGGAGGACTTTTCAACTGATGAGTAAACTGCTTTAGATATTTCAGAACTTCATTCCCCAAACGAAAGCTAATCTGGACAAACTATATATTGCATAGATTTCTCTACAGATTCTTTGCTTTAAAACCTAAATGCAACTACCATACAGTGTAATTTTAACCTATTTGCCCCACAGTAAAAACTATCTGTCCTGAAAAATATGATGGATATATCCTGTGATTTTCCAGTTAACAGAATTGTTCTAAAGATAATTATCATATATCAAAATAACCAGCTCAACATAGGACATTACTTCAGTCTTTACTGACTCATAGGCATATGAACTTGTGCCCAGCTTTTTACCTCTTCCACATTCTCCTCCTCCTCCATAAGTGGATGGAATTATTTAACATAAGTTTGATGTAGGACAATTAACCATTTTTAACCCTTATCATTTAGATTAAGTCATTAACTAATGTAATAAAAGAAATTCTATTATGGTAAGAAGCCTACACACTAGATTTAACAATTCAATTTTTTTTCCTCCTTAAATAACACATACTTGTCATGAGGCAGCTATTCGGTTTTCAATAACCACATTTAGGGATACATTCATAGGACTGATTAGATAGTCCAGGTGAAATGGTTATAGAAATAGAGGCAGTGTCATCTCAGAAAACCATTTATATATCAAAGTTGATTTTGATATCTGGGAAGTTTACAAAAAGGCTGCTGCATTCTTCAAACTAATTATGCCTTCTGTAACTCAAGCACTCTTCTCTTGCCAAGAGCAAGCTGAAGCTTATCCATGAAGATAAATGAGCTTAATGCTAAACTTTTCTTCTAAGCTTAGATTTGGATTGTTTTAAGAAACGAATACTCTCAAAAAACCAGCAAGGTCTTTCTACATTTTTACCATCTTAAGATTAGAAACCTATAAACGCATTCATCAACTCTCTTCTTTTTCTGTATTATTCTTGGCACTCAAGATTGTTGAAGTCTACTGCACCTTGTACTTTCACATTCTCAAATAAAAACTTAAGGTGATAAAGTGTGCATAAACATTTTATAAAATAATTTTGTCATTTAACATATTTGGAGATGAGACTTTATACTAGAATTTTACACAAGAGGATAAATATGAATGAAACTTCCTTTCAAAGTCAAATGACAGAAAGCTCAAGCCCTGTGCATTATTTCAAAGTCTGAGAACATTTCTAAATAGTGGAGATGGGACTATAAGAGGAAAACATGAATATTTCAGATGTCTCCCATCTTACAAAGTTATCAACCTGTCAAAGCCACTCCCTATGTGCCAGAAAATGATCTGGCATAAACCAGTCCTCTCAGTGGAGGAGGTCACAGTGACATTTGTATTATTAACATTTTACACTTCTACTTTTCCAAGAATAGAAGCAATATGTTTAATAATTACCCCTGCCTCAAATCCTTAAACTCAATATCATAGGCACTGAGTATAAGCAAATCTGGGATGTTCTCCAACAGATATGCAATAGCACAGCTATGTTATTCTGAAAAATACTGTCTATTTTTTCCTATAAAATCAAATGCTCAGTGGCCACACTTTTAACAGCTGGTATTAGATGACATTAATTGAATTTATTGTGTCACAGTCCATCTAAGCTTCTTTTTAGGTACTTTTTAATATGTCCAAGAGAAAACACCTGCTTCAGGTTTATTTAGGGGTAGTGACCTATAAGGACATCAACTCAATTTTTAAGGTTAGACTATTGTCGGGTTTACTGAAGAAAAAGGAACAGGGGAAAAAATTAAATCACAACACACCTCTTTAGGTCAGTTAAAGGCCATATCTCTAGCTGGGATATTAAAAAAAAATTAATCTCACCAGCCCACATTCTAAAAGTTAATGCCACTAGTAACAATCAACAGCAGGAAAAACAAACCTGCTAACAACCAGCCCACTCATTAGCAAAAAAGCAGTTTAACTCAAATACTTAGACCAAAGTATAACACTAAACCAAACTGCCCCACCCACCAGCAAGAAGAGAAGATATAATTGCTTAAAAATCAAAAAAAGCTTAGTATTTCTTACAAGGATAACGATGTTCAACTCCCGAGAGAGTGCTCAGAAGGACTAAAGGTGGAGTGAAGGCAACGTCTAGGGATTAGTATCCCAGTCTTAAAAAACCCAAAGTACCACAAACACACTCAACTAGTCTATGCATTAGAGAACAAGATATTGCTGCTGCTTCTTTCTGTCTTTTGAAATATACAATGTTTTGTAGGCTCTGCCCTTCAATGTGAAAGCAGGACATTAAATTTGAAATTTGACAATTAAATTTTTAGGACCATCTAGCTTTAACTGCAAAATTAAACAGATCTACCTTCTCCTTCCTTCAAACCACCTCACAAAAATAAGAGAAAACAATTCAAACATGATTATTTTTTTAAAGTCCTTCAAAGTATTATAACTCTTAGAGAAAAGGAAAGGAAGAAGGAAAAACAAGAACAAGGAAGGAGAAAAGCTTTAAAAGAAAAGTGTTGGGGGAGGGGGTATCAATGGGCCTCTCTTTTATTTGGCGACAAGCAAGTGCAAGAAAGTTCATTTGTAATTTGTTCAGTTGTCTGTCTTTTGCACATCTGCATTCTGACCAGAAGGAACTTTGAGGTTTTTCTGCAGCACATGAGCATCTGCAGGCTCTATCCTCTTATAGTAGTTCTTCTTTGTCTCAATAATCTCAAAGCCAAACTTCCTGTAGAAGTCAATTGCCGACTCGTTGCTGATCTGGACATGCCTGAGGTATAAGAGAGTATCAGAAAAAAATTAAAATTAAGGTTTCATCAAGTTTTAAGCATTCTCCACAGATAGCTCCAAATTGGTTGGAGCTAGAATGCTGCACATTTGTTACATTCTCTTTACAATTACCACTAATCAACAAAGATTAGGCATGCTTACCTAAAAGCTTTTGATGACAATTTTACACTTTTTTTTTGAGACGGAGTCTCTCTGTGTCGCCCAGGCTGGAGTGTGGTGGCGTGATTTTGGCTCACTGCAAGCTCCACCTCCCAGGTTCATGCCATTCTCCTGCCTCGGCCTCCCGTGTAGCTGGGACTACAGGCGCCCACCACCAAGCCCAGCTAATTTTTCTATTTTTTAGTAGAGATGGGGTTTCACCGTGTTAGCCAGGATGGTCTCGATATCCTGACTTCATGATCCGCCTGGCCTTGGCCTCCCAAAGTGCTGGGATTACAGGCGTGAGCCACTGCGCCTGGCCCAATTTTACACTTTTAATCTAATTTTTACATTTGTAAGACAGCTGGTTAAGATTAGAAGGCTCACAGTGTTTATTCTTATAGTCAACAAATGGAAAAGTACCAAAGCTATCAAAATTTTTTGATTTTAAGAGGATAAATTATTAAAAGGCCCTATTAACACACAGAAAAAAATGATGAAAAATAAAAAACTAGGGTCCCAAAGCTTGAAGATATATCTTCCTTCTGATTGATAAAAAACATGGTATGTTTTAAAAATTAATGCAAGCTTTCTCAATTACTCCCAAAAATAACACTGTATAATTCAGCATCTCACACAGCCAAACTAAATTATGAACATCCATGACTGTGATCTTAGTCATAGCTCTTTATGTACAGCCTCTTGAGATTCAAGTATAATCTCAGCTAGGTAATCTATGATTTTGATTATTAAACTCTACTACAAATGATCTACTACAATGTTCAAGGCTATCCAACATAGCCTTGAACAAAACACACAAGGTTATGCACGAGAAAAGTAGTATTAATGGTTTTGAATTCTGAAGACTTGAGTTTTTTTTTTTTTTGAGATGCAGTCTCGCTCTGTCTCCCAGGCTGGAGTGCAGTGGCATGATCTCAGCTCACTGCAAGCTCCGCCTCCCGGGTTCACGCCATTCTCCTGCCTCAATCTCCCGAGTAGCTGTGACATGGGCGGCCGCCACTATGCCCAGCTAATTTTTTAAATATTTTTAGTAGAGACGGGGTTTCGCCATGTTAGCCAGGATGGTCTCTATCTCCCGACCTTGTGATCCGCCTGCCTCGGACTCCCAAAGTGCTGGGATTACAGGTGTGAGCCACTGCGCCTGGCCAAGGCCTGAGTTTTAATCCTGATTTCTTCCCTATGATTTTGGAGCTCTCATCCTAATATAATAAAGCAATGTGTTCTATCTCAGGTCCCTAATCTACTATTATTAATAAAACAAAACTAAACACAACAACTACTCGAATACTTTGTAACAACTACTTCCACAGTGTTTCCAAAGGCACAATAAGTGACCAGATTTTAAAGTTTCTAGTCAAGATTTCTCCTGCCAACTTATTAAACCCCTTTGATAAGAACATAAAATATTAATTTACTTACAGATAAATGTTGTCAAAAGTACCATCTTTTTCACAGATGTTTAAGACATGATTTAACATTTTAGTTCCTGTTAATAAAACAAATAACACGTGACTTCATAAATCAACCTTTAAATTATGTATCTATCCACCTGCCATCTGAACTACTTATTGGGTCCTAATAGAATTTATGAGGTATAGACTAGATATTCTTATTTTCCAAAGTTGTGTTCTCTCTCTACAATAGCTACATATGTTTAAAACTTATGTTAACAGAAGACTAACCTTTTTAAACAAGCACTTCCAGGTAGAAGAAAAACAGAAAAAGCAGAAGGGGACGTAAATAGCAAATCTATGTAGGGATTCCAGCAGAATTATGTTAATAAACATTAGTTATTTCTCACCATATTTTACATAATTCAGTAACCCTTTCTCAGTATTCCTTAAAAAGACCCAAATTAACTTACTAGGTCAGACACATTAACAAAGAATATGTTTATGCCTCTCTGAAAAAGTAAAAAAAACCACAATTTTTTACCTATTCCTAGCCTTCGGTAAGGTGCCAGACATCCTAGTGTCATGATGTAAAGTCTCTTCTGATTCTGTGAGTGATCCACCCTACAGCATACCGCACCTACAGCAATATCATTGAAATAGGCTGCCAAGGAAAAAATAAAGATACAATGTTGAACAGACAGAGTAACACATTTTATTTAATCTTTTTCCCTTTTAAAGGACTACATTGTTCCTATCAACATTAAATTTCATGAACTATCTCATGAATATCAATGACCTCAAAGCTCTTATGCCAATTTAGGAAGTTTAAGCCTCCTCCAGTATAGCTTAAAAAGTGAAAACACACAGGCATACACTAAATAAGAACATTAAGCATTTCTTTTTAAAATTCAACTATTTTATTCAACTGATTTCTGAGATTTTTCTCCCAACCTAGACCACTCCCATTTCCTCACTTACAAAATAAGCAAACTAAATTAGTTAACTCTTTCTGCTCTCTAAAAAATACGGCTCAAGAACAGAAAGAAGGAAAAGAAGGGAGGAAAAAAAAAAAAACCATGTAATACCAAGTTTTGCTAGCTCGCCAACCTCCAGCACATCCTTGTAGAACTTGTCATTGTAGCTGACTGGAAAGATGACCTGATTCAGTCTTTTCAACTGTTTAATATTGTGTGGTGTCACATCTCCCAGCTCGATCCGGCTACTGGAACAAATCAAAATGTACTCAATAAAACATAATTAGCCTCATTTTTAATATGAACATATGAAAGGGGAACCAAGTCTTTTTTACATGATTGATAAATCCAACTCTTTCAGACTTGATTTATAAGCAAATTACCATTTATAAGCAAATTTTGACATCATTCAATACAAATTCTACTCATAGCTTTCATACAATTACGCACATTTAGGGACAAATATGGCACACAACAACTACTACAAAGGCTAGAATAACATTCTACAAGTGTCAAAATTTTCCTTGTAGTTTATAGTTCAGAAAAATTTAGATATACCTATTTCTGATAACATTACAGTTCCTTTGTCCAAGTATCTTACTTCTAGTAATTTATTCTAAGAAAACAATGGAAGTATGCAATACCATGCACATTCTATTCATTGAAAACCGTGGTCTATGAACTACCTACATCAGAGTCACAGAGGCGATACTCAAAATTCACATTCCTGGACACCCATACCCCATTCTCAGAACCAGAGTTGCTGGAACGAAACAAAGGAATCCACATTTTGAAAACCACCCCAGTATGAAAACTATCCATTAAGAAAGCAACAGGAGTGATATGGTTTGGCTGTGTCCCCATCCAAATTTCATCTTGTAGCTCCCATAATTCCCACTTCATGGGACAGACCCGGTGAATCATGGGGGCAGTTGCCTTCATGCTGTTCTCATGATAGTGAGTTCTCACAAAATCTGGTTTTATAAAGAACCTTTCCTTCGCTTCGCTCTCATTTCTCCTTCCTGCCACCACATGAAGACTGATGTGTTTGCTTCCCCTTCCAAAATGATTATAGGTTTCCTGAGACCTCCCCATCCTTGCGGAACTGTGAGTCAAGTAAACCTCTTTCCTTTATAAACTACCCAGTCTCAGGTATGTCTTTATTAGCAGCGTGAGAAAGGACTAATAAAAGGAGCATTCTAAGAAACCACCTGTAATCTAAACAATTGGTTCCATGGAAAAGAAGATTAAAGCTAAAAAGTTTTCAGTTCTAACTTTTAACAAAGAATCAAAGTTGTTTTGCCTGCAGAGCCATAAACAATTTTTAATAGCTGAAGTGAACTTCACTACTATTAAAGGCGGATCAAATGTGATAAGGCAAACCTGACAGCATTCTACAATTTTCTTACTCCATCTGTATTATTTGCCCAAAAAAGATACTGTAGTATATTGTTTTGTGGAGAAAAAGCACATTTCAACCATATTTAACAACGGACTTTTGCTGGGCGGGGCGCAGTGGCTCACGCAGTCAGGAGATCGAAACCATCCTGGCTAATACGGTGAAACTCCATCTCTACTGAAAATACAAAAACAATTAGCTGGGCGTGGTGGTGGACGCCTGTCGTCCTGGCTACTCAGGAGGCTGAGGCAGGAGAATGGCATGAACCCGGGAGGCAGAGCATGCAGTGGGCCAAGATGGCGCCACTGCACTCCAGCCTGGGTGACAGGTTGAGACTCCGTCTCAAAACAAACAAAACAAAACAAAAAAACACAACGGACTTTTGTTAACATATACAGAAACATGCTTGAAAGGATTCTAATGTGTAGTAGAAATTGTAATTCTTTTTTTTTTCGAGACACAGTTTTGCTCTTGTTGCCCAGGCTAGAGTGCAATGGTGCGATCTCGGCTCACTGCAACCTCCACCTCCCAGGTTCAAGTGATTCTCCTGCCTCAGCCTCCCTAGTAGCTAGGGTCACAGGCATGTGCCACCATGCCCAGTTAATTTTGTATTTTCAGTAGAGATGGGGTTTCTCCATGTTGGTCAGGCTGGTCTTGAACTCCCGACCTCAGGTGATCTGCCTGCCTTGGCTTCCCAAAGTGCTGGGATTACAGGCATGAGTCACTGTGCCCGGTCCAGAAATTGTAATTTTAAAAACTGTATTTTGAAATGTTAAAATTCAGATTAAAAAGAAAAAAAAAAAAAAAAAAAAACCAAAAAAAAAAAAAAAAAAAAAAAAAAAAAAAAAAAAAAACAGCTGGGCATAAAGGTCTGTAATCCCAGCATTTTGGGAGGCCGAGGTAAGAGGATCCTTTGAGCCCTGGAGTTCAAGACCAATCTGGGCAATATAGCAAAACTTTATCAGAAATTTTTTTTAAAAAGTTAACCAGGTGTGGTGGCTTGCACCTAAGGTCCCAGCTACTTAGAAGACTGAAGTGAGAAGATTGCTTGACCCTGGGAGGTCGAGGCTGCAGTAAGCTGATTGTGTACCACTGCATTCCAGCCTGGGTAACAGACTGTCTCAAAAACAAAACAAAAAACAGCAACAATTACAGATAAAAAAAGAAATTTCTAAAGTTGATTTATCTGGATAGAGAGGAATATGATATAATATTTTATCTGATAGTACAAAGTTCTCTAAGATGTATTACTCCATAATGCCCAGTTTGGAGAACATTCTGCTTGCTAAGGAGTTAGGCAAAAACAGGAGACTTTACCCCCTATTTAAGTAGTCTGTATGAAGAACACAAAAGACAGCATAAAGCATTCTTCCTGCCATACTTAGCAGTTTTGAAAGGCTTAGCTCATTTAGCGGTCCTGCCTTGATTATTTAATTTTTATACCACTAATCTGTATTATTTGTTGCAACCAGCGATCTTTGCATGTCTTGTATGTCTTCCTAAAATCTGAACATAGTTTCTTAGCAACCACACAGATTAAATAAACAAACATGTTAGTAAAAGGGTAAGAGATTTATATATTTAAAAAACCCCTCAGCACCATAGAGGTTAAATAAATAAAAATAAAAAAATAGAGATTTTCTTGTTATAGTCTCTTCCAACTTTTAGCCACATAGCCTTTTCTTATCCCAAATATTTGACAACTATAATGAATTCCCTGTAGGAAATTCATGTTTTCTTTAAGTAGATTACATCTCATTGACAGAATTTCCCCTCTTCATAACACTTTTCTGACTAAAATCTACCGGGCTCACTTTCCCCACTATCTACCATTCACGTTAAAAAAAAAAAAAAAAAAAAAAGGGAGGCCAAGGAGGGCAGATCACAAGGTCGAGAGTTTGAGATCAGCCTGGCCAATATGGTGAAACCCTGTCTCTACTAAAACTACAAAAATTAGCCCAGTGTGGTGGCATGCGCCTGTAGTCACAGCTACTCGGAAGGCTGAGGCAGAAGCATCACTTGAACCTGGGAGGCGGAGGTTGCAGTGAGCTGAGATCGTGCCACTGCACTCCAGCCTGGGCGACAAAGCAAGACTTCGTCTCAAAAAAAAAAAAAAAAAATTCTGGGGATACTGTAATTCTGTAAACTATAGGATCCTTTATTTTTCTTTTTTTGAGACAGGGTTTTGCTCTGTTGCCCAGGCTGGAGTGCAGTGGCATAATCACAGGTCACTGCGTCCTCCACTTCTCAGGCTCACGTGATCTTCCCACCTCAGCCTGGCAAGCAGCTGAGAATACAGGCACATGCCACCACGCCCAGCTAATTTTTGAATTTTTGCAGAGACAGGGTTTCACCATGTTGCCCAGGCTGGTCTACAGTTCCTGAGCTCAAGTGATCCGCCCACTTCGGCTTCCCAAAGTGCTGGGCCTACAAGTATGAGCCATTGTGCCTGGCCAAAATACAGGATCCTTTAAAAATGCTGTAGCTGACAGGGATCACATCTTACCTACATTGTCTGCTGTTTAACTTACCACAGTGCCACAAGTTGGGTGTAATTTTTTTTACATATAGTTTATATTAATTTAGAGCACATCACTAAAAAAAGAGTCTTAGTATTTAAAAAGTGATTTAAAATTACATTATGAAGTTTAAGTATGAATAATAATAGTAACTTAAGAACCCATAAAGTCAAGCTTCTAAAGTATAAATGAAAGAACTTGAGGTTTTAAAAATTTTAGGAATCATCTGTAGCTAATAATAACTAGGCTTCAAGCACATTTACAATTTTGAAAGAATAATACCAGGTATTTCTTGACTTCGTACAAGAAGAAAAAGTGGTTATAGTGCACTGTGCTAGATTGAGTCTAATAAAAGTTAGCTACTAAAAAAAGTTTCCATCAGGGTGGCCAGATAAAGTCTAAATACAGAAAACAATATTGAACCATTAGGGAATAGGCAGCTTAATCTTTCCCTAACTAATTAAAATAATACATGTCTTTTTTTGTTTTTTTAAAAAGGCACACCATAGAAATGACGTAGAAAGGGAAAATATCCTGCCATAACATGGCCAGAAATAAGTTTGTTGATAGTCTTCCCATATTTTTCTATGCGCGTATATATACGTGTGCATGTGTATATACATACACACACGCTTTAGACAAATTTGAGATATAAATATTGTTTGGTAGCTGTTGGAAAAATTAAGCTGTTTTAGAGAATTTGATTTTTGCAAGAAAAAATATGCTAGAACAATTTCAAAATGTTCACTTAATGTAACCTTGTCAGCAAAACTAAGCTTCAAATATAGTTTAACTCTCATTAACATGATATGTCTGACTGAAATGGAATACTTCTGTAATCCTGATCACTTAGCTCCAAATTATTTTAAGACGTGGATTTTCTAAATATATCAAAGTAATATAATCAACTTGTAAATATAAGTTAGCAAGGAACATGTAGTTAAAAAAAAAAAGGCATAAGCATATGTAACGGATATGCAGACATGTCAAGAAAACGATAATATTACTTGAATGTAAACAACCAAAAAGCTTTTAGTTAAAATAGGCTATAAAAAATTAAGTTAAAAGAAAGTCTAAAGTCTCTATTAAAAAACTAATCTAATGGAGATTTTAAGAATTCTGTGAATCTAAATTTTTCTAAAGTTCTTACAAACATAATAGAGTTGCCTATTTAAAGCATAAGTCAATTCTATTTCAATAAATATTTGAATATCTGTCTTATGCATCTGGAATGCAAAGGTGTTTGTTTACATTTGGTAGGAAAGACAGGTATATACAATGTGCTACTAACACTGTATGTACATATAGTACAAAAATAATACCAGAATGAAGGTGACAATGGGAAACATTTTGAAGAATGATAGCTTATCCTGTGGAAGGGCAATAGACGCAGTCTAATAAAACATGAACAAAATAGCAATGATGTAGTCCGAAAACTAGTCAGTTTGATATGGCTAAAACATCAAGTGTGCTTGTGTACAAACGTGGAAGCTGAAAAAGAACCAATTTTATGAGGGCCTCGTATATCGGCGCATTTGGTTATCTTCTCTATACTTATTCTCTTGATCTCACTCAATCTTGTAGTTCTGTGGCTTTAATGCTGCCAAATTTCCAAATTTCTGTCTCTAGCCTATAGTTCACTCCTGAACTCTACACTCCTAGATCCAAGCCATCCCCAGCAGACACTTCAAAGTGAACATACTGCAAACAATTTCAAATCTTTGTTCCAAAATCTGCTTTGCTTGCAGTATTTCCTGTCAATTGATGGCCTCTCCATCCTTGGCTGCAGAATATGTTAACTCCTTCAAGTCTTTGTTCAAATGGTATCTCAAAAAGGCTTACCCTGTCACACTTTCTTTCTTTCTTTCTTTTTTGAGATGGTGTTTCCCTCTGTTGCCCAGGCTAGAGTGTAGCGGTGCAATCTCAGCTTATTGCAGCCTCCACCTCTTGGGTTCAAGCAATCTTCCTGCCTCAGCCTCCTAAGTAGCTGTCATTACAAGCATGTGCCACCATTCCTAACTAATTTTTGTATTTTTTGTAGAGACAGGGTTTCACCATGTTGGCCAGGCTGGTCTTGAACTTACGGCCTCAAGAGATAGGCTCGCCCACCCTGGCCTCCCAAAGTGTTGGGATTATAGGTGTGAGCCACTGCACCTAGCCCTTGTAATATTCTTGATACATTTTCGTATCAGGGTTATGTTGGCCTCAAAGAAAGTTTGGAAGTGTTTCTTCCTTTTTGCTGTTTCATTCAATCAATAAATAGAAAGTTTCAGGTATTTTCAAACTATGTTAGGAAGGGCATAAACATTTAGGACTACTGTAGATAATATGACCCTTTGATCATTTTGAAATATCCCTCCTTTTTGCTGGCAATACTCCTTGTTTTAAAGTCTACTTTGTTCATCAATACACACAGTTTTCTTTTCTTTTTTTTTTTTTGAGATGGGGGTCTCAACTCTGTTGCCCAGGCTAGAGTGCAGTACCACAATCTTGGCTCGCTGCAACCTCTGCCTTCCGGGCTCAGGGGATCCTCGTGCCTCAGCCTTCCAAGTAGCTGAGACCACAAATGCATGCCACCACTTCCAGCTAATTATTATTATTTTTTTGTATCTTTGGTAGAGACAGGATTTCACCATGCTGCTTAGGCTGGTCTTGAACTCCTGAACTCAAGCAATCCACCTGCCTCAGCCTCCCAAAGTGCTGGTATTACAGGGATGAGCCATCAGGCCTGGCCTTACAGCTTCCTTCCAATCAAAGTTTCATGTTCTTTTACCTTTTTTTTTTTTTTTTTTTTAATTTTCTTGTGTCTTTAAAGTGTGTGTCATGTAAATAGCATATAGTTGGATCTTATTCCTTTAATCTGACAATTGGAATATCTGGTCTGTTAAAAATTAATGGGCCAGGCACAGAGGCTCACACCTGTAATCCCAGCACTTTGGAAGGTTGACTTGGGTGGATCACTTGAAGCAAGGAGTTCAACACCGGCCTGGCCAACATCGTGAAACCCTGTCTACTAAAAACACAAAAAATTAGCCAGGTGTGGTGGCGCGTGCCTTTAGTCCCAGCTACTCGAGAGGCTGAAGCAGAATTGCTTGAACCCAACGGCAGAGGTTGCAGTGAGCCGAGATCGCACCACTGCACTCCAGCCTGAGTCACAGAGCAAGACTGTTCAAAAAAAGATTTAATGTAATTATTGAATTACTGATTTAGTTGATTCAAGTCCATCAGCTTGCCATTTTCTATTTGTACCAAGTAATAACTGTTCTTCATTTTCCTGCCTTTTATGGGGATCAATTTTGATTGATCCCTTGGCTTTTGGAAAGAAAACTTTTTAAAGCTTACATAAAACTAAATTTATCTTTGTGGTGTATAGTTCTGAGCTTTTACAAATAATCATGTAACCCTTACCAAAACATACAATAATTTAATTACTCCCAAAATCTCCCACATGACCCTTTAAAGTTCAACTCCCAGGCAGCCCCTAATCTCTTTTCTGTTCCCCATAGTTTTCCCTTTTCAAGAATGTCACATAAACGGAATCACAAAACACATATCTGCTTGTTTGGTTTCTTTCATTTAACATAATGTCAGAGACTCACCACAGTGTTGTGCATATCAATAGCTCATTCCTTGTTAATGCTGAATGGTAGTCCATTATGTGGATGTACTGTAAATTTATCCTCTTGTTGAAGGGCGGCTATTTATAATTTTTGGAGATCATGAGTAAAATTCCTATAAACATTTACATATAGGTTTTGGTATGAACATAAGTTCTTATTTCTCTTAGTAAATACCTAGGAGTGGGAATGCTGGGTCTTAAGTGCATAAGAGTTCCAGCTGGTTTGCATCTTCATCAGCATTTGGCATTAACTTTTAAAATTTATGCTATTCTAACAGGTATATAGTGACAACTTATTGTGGTTTTTAATTTGCATGCCTCTAAATAATAAATGAAGTGAGCATCTTTTCATGTATTTCTTTGCCATTCATGTATCATCTTTGATAAACTATCAGTTCAGATCTTTTGTCAATTTTTTAAAAACTGGTTTTTCTTGAGTTTTGGGTGTATTATGGATACTTGTCATTTGTAAGTTATGTATGTTGCAAAGAATTTTTACCAGTCTATGGCTTTTTTCATTTTCTTATTGTTTTTGGGAGAGTTTTACATTTTGACAAATTTATTTCATGGATTGTATTTCTGAGTTGTATTCAAGAAATATGCCTAACTCAAGATCACAAAGAGTTTGTTTTCTTCTAGATGTTTTACATTTAGGTGTATGAACTCCCTCTTTCTTAAATCCCCCTCATTTTTTTTTTCTTAAGCAGCTTTCTTGAGGTATAATTTATATACCATAAAAACCATGGTTTAAATGCACAGTTCAGTGATTTTTTTACTATAAAGCTGTGCAACTGTCACTGCAATTCAGTTTCGGAACATTCTCATTACAGTCTCAAAATTCCTTAGGTGCATCTGCAATCAATTCCCTTACCTACCCCTAAACAGCCACTAAATCTACTTTCTCTTTTTACAAATGTCTTTACTAGACATTTAATATAAATGGAAGCACACAAGAAAAGTGATCTTTTGCACTAGGCTTTTTTAATGTGGCATACTTTTGATGTTCACCTGTGTTTTAATACATGTCAGCAGTTTGGTCTTTTTATTACTGAATAGTATTCTATTTTGGTATAGTTTATACCACATTTTGTCTATTCATTCACCAGTTGATGGATATTTGGGCTGTATGTACATCTTGGCTATTATAATGCTACTATGAATATTGCATAAGTCTGTGTGTGGACATATGCCTTAGTTTTCTTTTCTGGTAGATAACTAGAAGTGGGATTGCTAGGTTGTATGACAAATATGTTTAGCTTTTAAAGAAACTGCCTGTGGTAGGTACAATAATGCCCCCCACCCCCAACCAAAGGATGTACATGTCATAATCCCAGGAATCTTGAATATGTTACTTTACATGGAAGAACAGACTTTGCAGATGTGATTAAGACCTTGAGATGTGAAGATCAACCATGATTATCCAGACAGGCCTAATATAATCACGTAAGTCCTTAATAAACAGAGGAGATATGACAACAGAATACGATTCAGACGAAAAAGATTTTAAGATGCTCTATGGCTGGCTTTGAACATGAAGGAAGAGCCAGAAGCTAAGGAATGCAGGTTGTCTGTAGAAGCTGGAAGAGCCAAGGAAACGGATTCTCCTCAAGGGCCTCTAGGAGAAACACAATCCTGCTGTATTAGTATCCTAGGCTATCTTTAAAAATTACCACAAACTCAGTGGCTTGAAGCAACAAACTTATTCCCTTATAGTACAGGAGGCTAGAAGTCCAAAATCAAGCTGTCAGCAGGGCCACGTTCTCTAAACTCTAGGAAAAAATGTTTCCTTGCCCCTTCCAGCTTCGGTGGCCCCAGGCTTGGGGCAGCCTACCTCCATCTTCACATGGTCTTTGTGATGTGTCTGTTTCCTTTCCTCTTCTTATAAGGACACTATTCATTACATTTAGGACCCACTCTAAATCAGTATGAACTCAATTATACCTACGAAGACCCTATTTCTAACTTAGCTCACATGCTGAGGTTCCAGGTAGATAAGAATTTTTGAAGGACAGTATTTAAAATCACTCTACCTGCCAACACCTTGACTGTAGCCCAGTGAAACCCACTTTAGACATTTAACCTCTAAACTATGGCTGTGACATTTATATTTCCATCAGTAATGTATTAGGGTTCCAGTTTCTCTACACCTTTTATTGCCTTTCTGTTAATAGCCATTCTACTAGTGTGATGTGATATCTCACTGGACATATTTATCTAATGACTAATGATGTTGAGTATGTTTTCATATGGCTATTAGCAATATGTTTATTTTTTTTTGGTAAAATGTCTATTTAAATCTCTTGCCCATGGTGTAGCCCTGAGAATAAACCTAGAATTTTTCCACTAATTTTGTACTCCTATTTTTACATTGGATTGCTTGTCTTACTGTGTCATAAGAGTTCCTTATATATTCTGGATACAAGTCCTTTATTAGATATATGACTTTGCAACTAATCTCAATTATTAGCTTGCCTTTTCATTTTCCTACCACAGTATCATACTAACATAAGATGTTAGTAATATGAGAAAACTGGGAATTCTTTGTAGCATCTTTGCAATTTTTCTGTAAATCTAAAACTACCAATTTTTTCTTTTTTTTAGTTAGTGGAGAAACTATTAGCGTAACAGATGATAAGGCATTTCAGCCACTTGCAATTTGTGAATCTTTTTGGATTCTAATGTGAAAAAAATGTATTTTTAAAAGACATTTACAAGACAGAAAAAAACTAAGTACAAACTGGATATCAGATCATAATACAAAGTATTGCAATTGTTTAAAAAATCTTTCTCTATTAAAGATTCACATTAACGCCCAGGCATGGTGGCTCATGTCTGTAATCTTAGCACTTTGGGAGTCTGAGGCGGGTGGATCACCTGAGTTTGAGAGTTTGAGACCAGCCTGGCCAACATGGCGAAACCCCATTTCTACTACAAGTACCAAAAACTAGCCGGGTGTGGTGGCGCGCACCTGTAATCCCAGCTACTCAGGAGGCTGAGGCAGGAGAATCACTTGAACCTGGGAGGTAGAGGGTGCAGTGAGCTGAGATTGCAACGCTGCACTCCAGCCCTGGTGACAGAGCAAGACTTGTCTCCAAAAAAAAAAAAAAAAAGAAAGAAAAAAGATTCATATTAAATATTAAAGCATTTATAGATGGAAAAGGATAATACATCCAGAGTTTCTTTTGGAAGTGCCCCAGTGAAAAGGGAAAATTATAGGTCAGGCAAAGACGAAATAAAATGGGAATCGATCCTACTTACTGTAGTTGATTGATAGGGCTCATTCTACTGTTTCATTTCATAAATGTTTAAAGATTTCCACACATCCACCATGGAATACTACACAGCCATAAAAAAGAACAAAATCACATCCTTTGCAGCAATACGGATGCAGCTGGAAGCCATTATCCTAAGTAAATTAAAGTAACAGAAAATCAAATACTGCATGTTCTCACTTGTAAGTGGGAGCTAAACACATAGTACACATGAACATAAAGATGGGAACAACAGATACTGCGGACTACGAGAAGAGGGAGAAGGGAGGGAGGGGCTAGAGGTGAAAAACTACCTGTTGAGTATCATGCTCACTACCCAGGTGACAAGATCAATTGCACACTAAACCTCAGCATCATGCAACATACCCATGTAACAAACCTGTACATGTAATCCCTGTACCTAAAACTTGAAAAAGAATCCCTAACAAAAAGTAAAATAAAATGACAAACATTACTCATTATGTAAGGCACAACAAGCTGCAGTACTTTCCAGGCATGTTATTCTTGACACTAAAATTCAAAATAGAAAGTAAATGATTCCTCATTTATTTCTTACTGTATGAACAAGTAAAAGGAGGCAAGACCTTCAAACCTTTAATACACTATAATTTCTCAATCCCCAGCTGTACAAGGCTTCAGTTTATATAGAACAGAAATTGAAAGAGAGCTGAATGAGTGAGCCTTCCATTTGGGTACCAGATCACTCTTCCAAATTTCAGCAGTGTCCAGACAGTCTGTTATCATCTCTGCCTTTGGAATAAACATCTATTAATACATGTTCTGATAGTTTTTTTCCCCCCCATCAAAACTAGTGTCAAATGCTTTTAAGGTATGAACGAGCAATTTTAAAAATGATTTATATGATGCAGTCTAAATGTTACCCAATGAGACTGAAGTGTTAAAAACTAGGTGGTAAAGGGAAATGCACTTGGATTTTTTAAATGAAAGAATTCTCTTTTAAAATATATTGCTTTGACAGCTATTTCCTGAAACATAACTAGTTCATAGCGTATAACCTTTGATTATGGGACTATATCAGGCTACCAAGGATGTCTGTAGTAAGAAGAAGGTCAAAGAAAAGAATACAAGAAACACTTGAATTTTAGAGGTAAAAGAACAGGAACCTACAAAGATGTCTAAGAAACGATTTTCAAGAGAAGGGAGGAAAAAACCTGGAGAGTAGTGTTACAAAATCAAAGAATGAATCCCAAACCTGGTTATATACCAGAATCATCCTGCCAGTTAAAAATTTAGATTCTCAAATTCCACCTTGGCAGCTTTACTTTTGTAATTAAGCTTGTTATGTAAATCATCATCCAAATTTAACACCCAACTAAATTAAATTTCCCACTGCATGTGTGTAAATTCCTAAATCTGAGAAATCTGGTGAGGGAAACAAGAGCTAAGGATGGACACAGAGAATGGGTCATTGGAAAAACTATGCTATAGGATCACAAAGGATCACAAATTGTTTGCTTACTTCTGGTAAGAATGTAATATAACGTAACAATCTAGACTACCTTAATTTATCAGCAGTTTAAGACCTTTACTCTGCATATAAGACACAAATCGCCCGCCTAAGAGTTAAATCAGCCATGTGGTCACATCTGTTTGACCCACAAGTTTTTTGTTTGGTTTTTGAGACAGTCTCCCTCAGAAGCCCAGGCTGGAGTGCAGTGGCACAATCTCAGCTTACTGCAACCTCCGCCTCCCAGGTTCATGTGATTCTCATGCCTCAGCCTACCAAATAGCTGGGACTACAGGCGCCCACCACCATGTCCGACTAATTTTTGCATTTTTAGTAGAGATGGGGTTTTGCCATGTTGGCCAGGCTGGTCTCAAACTGCTGGTCTCGAATTCCCGGCCTCCGAAAGTACTGGGATTACAGGCGCGAGCCACCGTCCCTGGCCTGACTCAGTTTTTCCTTTTTTGTTTCAGGTTTTTACGTTAAGTTCAATGCTAATATTTAAATTAAACGATTTTATATAAAGTCTCAAATTGCAGCTTCTCTTGCTTTACTGATTTACTTTATCTGCGTGGTCCCTGTTGGCAGTAGAGTTTATGGCCCTACCTGTAGAAAACTGAAGACAGTTGTTATTAAATAAACTAAATTACTCTCTCAGCTCAAGTAAATTGGTGTGACATGCTACTTTTTCTTGTTTTTCAGATCCATAACAATCAAACCCCAAGGCATTCTCATACCAGAATTTTTAGACTAAGGAACTGAAAGTGGGACAGACTGTGATGTAAATAAGAAACAGCTACTGCCAAAGTGCCTACAGACAATTTATACTAAGTCCTTAAATGAGAAACATGCAGTTACTTGTCTGCCTCTATAGACCCCCATTGGCTATTATTTTGTGCCACAAGATTGTAATTTCATGTACGTAACTTCTGGGCTTAGAATATGCTAGTAGGAAAACTTTACTCTTGGCCTATAAATCAAGCAGTGTGACGAGATAATGCACACTAAATTTTGGCACAGCAAGTCAGATAATATGGACGCAAATGTTTTTAGCTATTTAACTTATTGCCAATTACGCTCATAATTGTAAAAACATTTAGTAGCAATATTCTGAAAGGCCACAAGATGGGGATATGACTCCACAAAAGTGGGTCTCCGTAAAAAGTTTTTTTAAGAAGGATGGTTTCACTATATTGCCCAGTGGCCTTGAACTCCTAGGCTTAAGTGATCTTCCAGTCTCAGACTCTGAGCAGCTGGGACTACAGGCACCACATCACCACACCAGGCTCAAAGTGTGACTTTTTAAGTTATGTAACAAAAAGTGAAAATGAAGTATAGAGAAAGCTTAAAGCCTGTTTATACTTTAGTGAGTAGCACATAATTTTAACTGCCTATTCATTTGTTGTGCAGAGTATTTGATCTGGACTGGATCTATTTCCCCTTCATTTTACAGATGATGAAACTAAACCTCCAAGAGACAAATGTACCTGTAGTTATACAGACAATTATGGATAAAGCTAGAATCAAGCCCATGTCTATTAATTTCCATTGTAGCACAAGATCAGTCACACCATGTTCTGTCAAAGGAGTGATCTTTACCCCTCAAGGTCACTTTTTAAAAAAAGGGAGAGCGATCTATTGGTAAACATTTTTCTGACGTACACTGATAAAGGTTCATTTGCATAAAACTCAAAGCATCTTTTAGTAAGGATCAAATGGTCCTTTTAGTAAGGATCAAATGTCAAGGGGTTAGAAGGGAGGTAATTTTTTCTTAGCTAGCAGCAATGTTTCTAAACTCTTACCCTGCAGTAAATTACATGAAAGAGTGATTCCTCTGGAAAATAAAGTCCTTCAACCTGAAAGTAAGCCCATTCAAAATTTATCACACAGCTTCAACACTAACTGGGTCAGGAGGTCTTAACCTGTCACCCACTGAGATTTCTACCTCATATGAACGATATTACCGTTTCTGTCCTTACAAGGCACCTCTGCCCTGCTACAAACATTTATTTTTATACCTTAACTCTTCTATAAAACTATAAGACTTAGGGCAGGATCTCAAATATTTCAGGGAATTACTAAACTACTTTTAGTAAGTTCCATCTCACCTAGATTTTACAGCAGCGTTTCTCAATCTCAACACTGGCATTTGGGGTTACATTATTCTTTGTTGTGAAGTGCCTTTCTGGCGCACTGTAGTATACTCAGCAGCATCTCTAGCTTTTACCCACAGAACTCTCCTACATCCTGTTAGGACAACCAAAAGTGTCTTCAGACATTACCAATAATTGGGAAGAGGGGGTGGTGGTTGCCCTAGTTGGCAGTCACTGTTCTAGAGGTTTGGCTGTAATTTTAAAAGTGAAAGTGGGGCTGGGCCTGGTAGCTCAGGCCTGTAATCCCAGCAATTTGGGAAGCCAAACTGGGCAGATCCCTTGAGTCCAGGAGTTCAAGACCAGCCTGGGCAACATGGCGAAACCCTGACTCTATTTCTTTGAAAAAAGTGAAGGTGGTGTGGACCAGCTCTCCAAATTGTATGCCTGCAAGTATCAGAGGTATAAAAATCTCAGTAATTATTTGGTTGGTTACTAATGCTAAATACACACATGGGTACAATCTGCTCAAGACTATAACCTAAAAAGAATCAAATTACTCTTTGGAAAATTGTTTCCACTGTCACCCACATATTCAGTTAAGAAAGCTCCTTGCCAGCTTATGGCTTTTCTTTCACTGTCATCTAATATATTAATGTTTTTATTTAGAAATCTCTGAATCCAAGCCAATATTTCTGACTGGTTACTGATGATCTCCACAAGAATCTCAAATTCAACATATCCAAATGTGACAGCATCACTTTCCATAAGAAATTAGAACTACCTCTACAATCTACAAAGAGCCCACTGTTCATCCAACAGAGAAATTTAGTTTTCTATGTATTCTTTATGTCCTATTTTAATCTCTGTTAATTCTGTTTCCCCAGATACCTACAAAATAGAATTGGCTCACAAGCTGGAATCTTTGGCCATTCCTATTCAGATTCAAGCCATTCCCTTTAAAGATAACCACGGCTCAGAGGTTTAAACACCTTTATTAGTGACCCTACTGCTAGCTATCATTTGTGGTACATAAAACTAAAACTTGGTTGTTTTTAGTTCAGTATTTTTTTGCATTATAGTAAGTTTCCTTTAAAATAAACAACAAACAATATATACTAGAAGCAGGGGAACCCAAACATACCTTTAAATATACCCTAATCTTCTGGAAAGAGAAGTGTTTGAAATGCTCCTAAGTACAAAATATTTTCCTTGCTTACCCTTGTTTAACAAGTTCCACCTCTAAAAAATGTTGTGTTTTTTTTGTTTTTTTGTTTTTTAGACAGAGTCTCGCTCAGTCGCCCAGGCTGGAGTGCAGTGGCGTGACCTCGGCTCACTGCAAGCTACGCCTCCTGGGTTCACACCATTCTCCTGTCTCGGCCTCCCGAGTAGCTGGGACTACAGGCGCCCACCACTACGCCCGGCTAATTTCTTTGTATTTTCAGTAGAGACATGGTTTCACCGTGTTCGCCAGGATGGTTTTGAACTCCTGACCTCATGATCTGCCTGTCTCGGCCTCCCAAAATGCTGGGATTACAGGCGTGAGCCACCGTGCCCGGCCAAAAATTTTTATTTCAAATGACTTGGGCCCTAATGTCTCACCCCCACTCTCTAAAGAACATCATCTTTGTTTTGTAATTTGAAGTTAAGGCAATCATCATCTCAATAACTGGGTAAGTTATAAACAACCTACATCACAAAATGACCAGTAAAAATGGTATATATTCAAACTTCATCAAGTAATCATCAAATCTTTAAAAAAGGAAATGCCATTTATCACCTAATTAGCAAAGTAAAACTAGAGTTAAAGCAAAATGTGAATATTTACTCAAAGACAACCTGTAAGGAAGCTATTAGTTATTTCTATCATTTAAAAATGTGTTCAACATGAACGCATCCCAAAGAAAATTTATACCATCCTTGGCTGAAATGTCAGCCACAGTATGTTTTCTTGAGGTTTTTCCAAGTGCCCTTCCCCTTCATTAGCCCTTGGAAAGAGAAGGACATTCTCATACATTGCTGACAGAATAAATTGCTACTATCTTTTTGGAGGTCAACTGGCAACAAACATCAGAGCTTTAAAAAAGTCAGTACCTTTTGATCCAAAAAATTAATTCTTAGGAAATTATCCAAAAGAAGTAATTAAGGATGTGTGTCAGGTAGTTTTATGAACAAGCATTCCCCACAGCACTATAGGGGACTGAGGTAAGAAGCCTCTGGAATTGGAGAACAAGATTTTCTCTTAAGAACAGTTTCTGACAGAGGCAGAATATAGCTTGCACTAGCTCAAGAAAGATGAATACTTCCAATTATCTCTTCCCTACCCTTTCAACAGCAGACCAAGTGACTAAACGGCAACACTTTAACCAAAAACCAGAATGCCTCAAAATCCTTCACCACAGAGGTATAAACAGCCATAAACTATCTGTTGGCCCACAAGTTGAAACATTTAGAAATATCTATCATCTGGGAAGTAGATGCTAAAGGAAAAGTTCATGTTTTATACAACTTTGGCTTTTTATGGGTTTAACACAGGACTGTCCAACAGATATACAAATGACATACAAAATTTAAAAATGTTTAATATCTTGGGAAGACTTCCTTGATATAACAAAAAAAGTTTAGTATTCACATTTACAAGGGGGAGAAATAATTTCAACATGTAGTCAAAATAAAACTTATTTTACCTTAAATTTTTTTTTCATTCAAGTTTAGTATCCACATTTACAATGGGGAGAAATCATTTCAACCTGTAGTCAAAATAAAACTTATTTTACCTTAAAAAATTTTTTTATTCCAAGTCTTTAAATCCAGTTTACTACACTCACAGCATGGCCCAACTCAGCTACTCATTTTCCTTAGAAATATTTGATCTGTATTTACATTTCACAAAATCTGCAGTAGATCCACGTATCTAAGTTATTTCAAACATACTTAAAAACTGACCAATAACTGACTGTGAGTTTTCTTTCCTTTTTGAGACAGGGTCTCCCTCTGTCACCCAGGCTGGAGTGCAGTGGCATTATCATGCCTCACTGCAGTGCAGCCTCAACCTCCTGAGCTCAAGTGATTCTCCCATCTTGACTTCCCAAGTAGCTGGGACTATAAACACACATGGCCATACCCAGCTAATTATTATTTTTTTGTAGAGATGAGGTCTCACTATGTTATAGCCAAGCTGGTCTTGAACTCCTGGGCCCAAGTGATTCTCCTGCTTTGACCTCCCAAAGTGTCGTGATTACGAGTGTGAGCCACAGTACCCAGCTGAGAATCAGCTTTCACACTCTAAAATTTAAAATTTAGTTCTGTCATATAAGGCACATTTTTTTTTTGTTTTTTAAAGGTCGTTTTTGAGACTCAATGACAAAAGGTGAACAATAATCAATTTGGTAAAACAGATTAACAGTACCCTTTAAAGCTTCTGTTTCTATTTCTACTAATGGCTTCCCCACATAGGCAATATCATCTAGACTATAGTAGAGTTTTCAATGACTCCATCATAAGGACTAGTGATGGTAACAGAGAAACTTTATCACTTTGAACTTCACAGATGTTATCAAACTGAGACACTGTATCTCCTTCTTTTACATAACATTAACAGTTACTTCTGTAATCCTTTCTTCCGTGTCTGAGAGTCTGAACTGAACCTGTCCACATACAGCATTAGATGTTTTCAGAAAATGATGTGGATGACTATACTTGAATGAAGGATAATCAAAGAAATACACATAATTTGGCTTCAAAACATGAACATTACTACATGTTGGAAAACAGTGAAACAAATCAGCTGCCCAGCATTCCTGCTCCAGGTCAACACACAGACTACAGCCATCTTACCCAGGAAATGGCAACTGTGCCACAGACCACAAGGTACATTTTAACTGTTCAATTGCCAATTGTAGCTAGTCATGACTGTAGTAGACAGAACGATAACATTTTGCCATTAAGTTAGGCATTGAACAGACTTAAATATAACTCTCATGTTCGCGATGGGAAGAATGTTTCTACTGGGTTACTACTGGTATTCTACTGGTTACTGCAGGCTTCGTTTAAAAAAAGGCCAATCATTTGAATAATTGAGAAAGAGTATCTCTTCAGACGTCACACGGCTGAAAGCCATAGGGAGTACCTGGAAGAAAAAATCAGGAGTCAAAAAGATTTCCACAGGCCAAAATGGAGGATGTGGCGAAGTAAAATTTAACACAGATATTAGTTTGGTCTGGGCAGAGCTTTATAAGATTTAGAAAGAGATTTTAATTGACAATACAGATAATGTCCAACAATGTAAAATTAATTTGACCATAAATTGCAGTAACAGGAAATATATAATTTAGGCCAATAATAGTTCCCATTCTACTGATATGTGCAGTAATATTCACATAACAGAAGTCAGGATCTTTGAAATTATGATAAACAGGGAATATATCTTGATTCAATAAGATGAGTGCTTGGACTAAGTGACTTTTAAAAATCTTTTCCAACCCAGAAAGTATTGATTATTCTTTGTTTAGAGCTTTACTAAGAGTTGTATGCAATTTCAGGAAGAAATCACACCACTAATGGCAACACATGAGTCAACAACGCACACAACTGTATAGGCAGCAGTTATACTGCTAAATTACACGATGATTCTATTTACAGATAGATGCAAACACTTGATCTGATGCTTTAACTATACAACTATGGTATAGTTGTGCCACGTCATTAAATACTGAAATAAATTTTATTATGATTTACTTCCCTTTTATTTTTCTTTTATTGGAGACGACAGTACATTGATTAAAAAAAAACTTACGGTGTAAGCAGGTTATATTTTATATGAATTCATCTCAACACAAGGGCACATTACAAAGTATTTGTTAAAATTCACTATCTCAATCAACAAACCACAAATTATTTGTTTCACAGAAGGAACGAGTATAAACTGTAGGTTTACAAAAGGTGTCAAATGCTACATCAGCCTGACTAGCTTTTGGTTTTGCTGAAAAACAAAACAGCAATACAACCTTTAAAAAAAGTTTTTCGTTTTTTTTTCAAGACTAGGTTTCGCTCTGTTGCCCAGGCTCAAATGTTGTGACAAGATCATGGCTCTCTGCAGCCTTGAACTCCTGGGCTCAAGTGATCCTCCTGCCTCAGCCTCCCAAGTAGCTGGAACTACAGACTTGCACCACCATGCCTGGCTGATTTTTTTTTTTTTTTTTAGACAGTCTTGTTCTGTTGCCCAGGCAGGAATGCAGTGGCGTGATCTTAGCTCACTACAACCTCCACCTCCCAGGTTCAGGCGATTCTCCTGCCTGATTTATTGTTTGTAGAGACGAGGTCTCACTATGCTGAGATGCCAGAAATATTCCTTCTGCCTCTTCCCAGTCCATATGCTGTCAGAGGTAACCACTGTTCTGAGTTCTTAAAGTTTTGTTTCTGACTTCAGAATCCTACATTTTAATTTTATTTGGTAAAATGGCTCCCTTTACTATTCCAATTAGTAATCTGCACTGTTCCATATTTATATTACTGCTACCTACTTTCCCATCTTAGTCACGTATTCATATTTTGTTAAAGACATTTTTTATTAGGACTAATTTGCATCTCTTTACTACAATTGAAGGCTAAATGATTTGGTTTTATTATACTTTCCATTACACTGCCTAATTAGATTGCCACCTCATTCATGGTTATCTGTGGCATACTTTCTTGCTTGAAATCACCTTCCCTAGAAAAGAGGAGATAAAAATGCCACCCACAAATTCAAACTACAATGTCCCTGGTTCACAAAAACAGCCAACCTCAAAAGGAAGTAACATCTCCCAGTATATCTCAAACTTCTAGATGTGCATATAAATTACATACAGTAGTTAATAACCAGAAATTTATCTTCTATGGAGGAAAGACATGCCAATACAATGGAAAGTCCTACTGCTACTACTAATAAAAATACTCATAGTAAAAATATGAAGAAAAACCAGGTAGGTTTTAAGTTTCAATATGATAGGCAATATAGGCAACAGTGTACAATTTTAAATATTTAACTGGTTTTGTGTTGGGACTTCTGCAGTTTCCAATTTTAGATATTTCAATTTACTGTTTACTTAGCTCAATATACAACAGAACAACAGAACACTTAGCAAATAAGATTCCATACAAAGGCCACACAATCAGGACCACTGTTTCATTTTTACAGGTCATTCCACATTAAGAGTCAGGACTATAAAACTGACCACACTGTGCACGGTGGTACAAGTTTTGGAACTGAAGGTGCTTAACTTATTTTAAATCTATACTGTTGTAGGTTCGGTATCCAAACACAAGGTTCACACAACTCATTTGTTGAGTGTCTTAAATACAGACTTAGAAGTAAAAAAAATTAAAAAGTTTCATCTCACCTGAGAGTTCATTTGTTAAGTTAAAGGGATTATTCCTGTGAAATCATCTTAAAGGTTTACAGTAAAGAATAAAATTCTAAGCTCCTAATCATAAGAAGTATTAAGAACTTCACAGGCATAGTTACTGGCATAAAGGTACAGATTCAATAATTTTAAGTTTCCTCTAAATTCGGCCAGTTACCCATTTCTAGGGATCTGCCTTCATCAGGTTACATGTAAATATCCATTTTAACCAGAGATAATTGCTCCATGAATATACTAATTAAAGGTAGATTGTGAATAATATGACTGTTCAGCTCCATTTCTATCGCCAAGTTAGGTATCAGAAAGAACATCACACCCTATAGAGTCTGAACTAGATTGAAGATTTTGGATCGAAACATACAGAATAATTTCCTGGCATTCCCCTTTGTAAATCCATGGCAATTTCAACACTGGGAACTCTTCAGCCTCGTTTTTCTTAACAGAACATGACAAATAAGTATTGAGTGCCTGACAATGAGTACAAAAATGAGTAAGAGTCAGCAGCTATGCTCAAGAAGTGCAGTATATACCACCCTTGGTGGCTCACGCCTGTAATCCCAGCACTTTGGGAGGCAGAGGTAGGTGGATCACTTGAGCAGGAGTTTGAGACCAGCCTGGCCAACAGTCAGACCCCGTCTCTACAAAATATTCAAAAATTAGCCAGGCGTGGTGGCACGCGCCTGTGGTCCCAACAACTCGGGAGGCTAAGGAGCGGGGACTGCTTGAGCTTGGGAGGCAGAGGTTGCAGTGGACCGAGGTCGTGCCACTGCACTCCGCCCTGGGCAACAGAGCGAGACCCTGTCTCATTCAAAAAAAAAAAAAAAAGAAGAGAAGAAAAAGAAGTGCAGTATAGCAGAAAAACAACATTCTCCAAATATGTTGGATTGTCATCTGAAATAGCCGAACTTCCCAGATCATGATTCCAGTGGGGCAAATACTTCTTATACCCGTCAATTTTATTTCCCCAACTGGAACTCTTTAGAACTTGATGTGAAACAATGCAGGTATTGTGAATAGTTCACGGTTCTTAAACTTTAAAGATTCTTAATACAAAACATACAACTCAACATTAGAATAAATATACAGTATTTCAAGGAAAATTAGAGTAAGGAAACATGTTACAGACCTAAGACCAAATTAAACTTTCCTTGAATCTCTTCAGGAACCTCAAACACCGATACAGAGAGATACTATTTAGGTCCTTGTTTGGAGATGTATGAGATTACGATGAAAGTGACTTTTATTTCATCCTCAAAAGGGCTGTTGAATAGTTGGAATGACTTCGTTAACTTAAAACATAGTTACGATTTCTTAATCGATTTACAGAAACAACAAACTAAGGCATCGCAGAGAGCTTTTCACGTTTATGAGCTTCATTTCTTTGAGGGTAAAGACAAGTTCCAAAACGGGTTACTGATGCAACGCTTCGGAAAAATGTTATGTAATTAATATATTAAAACTATACAACTTAATGGTAAGGAGACATTTCATAAAAATTTAAACAGTCGGTCCAAAATAATTCCTGATTTTACCTAAGAGGCAAACGATGAAAGACCGAACATTAACTTTGCCAATCACCTGAAAGGAGCAGCGTGGTAAAACTACCCAGGACCGCATCAGCACTCAGGGGCAATAGTGAACTACTGAAGCAATAGCTCCACCTACTGATCCACCCTATACTTCCTTAAACATGTTGGCACCCCAAGTCTACAGCGATCGCGCTCTCTCCCCCTCCTCCACTCGCTGTGACCCAACCCAAATCTAGTTGAGTCACTAGCTCTTAATATTCATCCCCGTGCTCTTTATTCCAATTTCTTCTTCCTCCAGAAGGTTCTGCACAGCCCCCAAGCGTGAATAAAACTGAAAGGTGTCAAACACCGCAGTTCCAGAGTTGAGTCTGGGGGTGGAAGACAACCAAACCACTCCACCTGGAGCGGCGGGCCGGCGTGGCTCAGAGGTCCGCTCCCGGGAAGGAGGCCTCGGGCGCCTCATAATAGCCTTTCCATGTTGCCCCACTCAGCCGCTTCTCTCCACTCAACCCACAATCGTCCTCCGAACCGAAACCCTGAAGCCACCGGGTCTCGCCTCTGCTGGCCCTTCAGCCCGCCAACAGCCCAAGCCTCGCCTCCGCCCCCTCCGGGAAACGAGGAAACTGAGAAGGCGAGAAATCTCCCTCCGCCGGTCTTCGCCCTGAATCTCTCCTCGCCTTCGCAGCTCTCCCCCTCTACATGGGCCCGGGCCCTTCTACCCCGCCGGCTGGGCCCTGCCCGGCTGCCCTTCCTCACCCTTTCATCTTCCCCGCCTGCTGAGGCCGTCGTTACCACCGATATCAACGCCGTCGTAGTCGCCGCCCTCAGGTCTCCGCGCCCTCAGCTCGGGCCACTCAACCCCGCAAGCCGGCCTCCTAGCCTGGGCAAGGAGCTGGGCGAGCAACGAAGGCCGCGAGAGTCGAGTGAGGGCTTGAGTCTGGTGGGGGCGGGAGTGTCTCACGCCGCCGTGCTGGTGCCGCCGCTACTCCACACGTGCACTCGGGTCTCTCAGCTCCCTCCCGCCGCTGCAGCCAGCCAGACCACCCCGCAAGCCGGCCTCCTAGCCTGGGCAAGGAGCTGGGCGAGCAACGAAGGCCGCGAGAGTCGAGTGAGGGCTTGAGTCTGGTGGGGGCGGGAGTGTCTCACGCCGCCGTGCTGGTGCCGCCGCTACTCCACACGTGCACTCGGGTCTCTCAGCTCCCTCCCGCCGCTGCAGCCAGCCAGACCCGCTGCCGCGCTGTGACCTTTCACCCCGCCCCTCGCGCGCCGGCGCGTCAGCCGCCTCGCGCGCAGTCGCACTGCCAGCCTCCGCGCACCCTGCCCCCTCCACTCCGGAACGTCCATCTTTCTCCCGGATTGTGCCTTCTGGCGTCATGCTCCTCCTTCCCACCCACTTACGACACTACTTGTGGGGCTGGCTCGGTAAGCCCTGGCGGTAAAATCCAGATTTTTCCACCCCTCCCTCTTCTATCCCATATCCGCAAGATTGGTTTTCTCAGCCGTGTTCTTCCCGGTTTGTGGTCTCCAGAGTGACCTTCAAACGCACTTGCCTCCTAGTAGAGTTTTATAAAGCTGGTTCTTCCAAATGTAAAGAAATCTGTGTAAAGCTCAAGTAAGTTAGGTGTTTTAAAGCAAACGTGGTTAACAATCGGCCGGATAGATTGGCTACCCTCCGGCACGCCTCAAGTTTTGAGATCACGTGATTGGCCTAAACCTCAGAGCCTGGAATTTTACCGGCGAACTCCAGAGGGACGGAACCCCACCGCCATTTCCTGTCCCTCGATCGTGGCGTGAACGTCACTTCCTTAGCAATGCGCTCTAACTCTTGCTGTCTACATTTTCCACATTGTACTTTACAACATAGTCCTTGTGAAAATTTATCTTTTATTTCTTTAATTCAAGAAGATTAATATTCAAGGGATACGTAAAAATACAAGCCCCCCGAGATGTAGCGCGCCGGGATGGGGGAGGCAGGGCGGAGCTCGACGTCACGTGACTGGTTGGGCCCGCCCCTCCCAACCCTGTGCAGCTGAGGACTTCCCCCCGTGGTGACAGAGCCTCTGGGTCCTCGGTCGGTACGGTCTCTGCACCTCGCGCCCCAGCAGGTGAGCGGCGGCCGGTAACTGGCGAGTGGTGGGGATAGAGGGGGTGGAAGGAGGCAGAGGGGAGAGAAGGGAGAGTGTGAACGGCGACCTCCCTGCCTGAGGCTTCTTCCCCGCTGTCACCCTGCACCGGCAAGGAGCTCCTTTCTCCTTAACCCCCGCTCCCCCAAGTGTGGTCGTTCCCGCTCCTTGGGGTTCGAGATGTCCACCTTTCCCAGGGTTGGAAGTGAGTGCGGCCATTATGGTTCCCTACTCAGAGCCTTTGGGGCTTCGGGTAGCAGATCGTTTCAGCCATTTCACAGGGTCTGCAGTAGACATTAGGTCCCATTCCTTAAAGCCCGTTCTTTGGCCAAGGTCCTCACTGTCCTTGCCCTCAGCTCAGGGCTGAGGAGCGGGGAGGTAGCAAAAACCCTGGAGGCAGAGGCGTCTCCAGTGAGACAGGCTTGGGAGGGACTGTCACTGATAGGGCCCTCACTGCAGAGTCACTGAGAAGCTTCCCTCCGAAGGTGCTTTCTCAGTAATTCTAAGGGTTTTATCTGACAGACCTGCAGAGAAGGTTCCGTAGATGTTCACGTGCTTCGGATGGGACTGGAAGGGTAAAAGAAGGGCTTTTACTTTTTCTTCTCTGAGGAAGAGGACAGTTGAAGGAGTACTGTCTTCAAAACGGGAGGTGTTAGTAATGCGACAGTCTCGATTGAATGAGGAGGCGTTGAAAGATGGTGTTGTGGTGTCGTGGTGTGTAGGAGGCCCAGGCTGGTTTAGGGAAAAGTGAGTAGGATTCCCTGAAACCAAAATAAGAAACTGATTGGGTCGGAAATACTGTTAAACCAAATTTATTTGGCCATATGCTGAAAGGTAGAATCAAGTCGAGATGTTGCTGTCTGCACATGTTTTCTGCCTTCAATCTTTCCCTTTTTGTTATTTTTTCCCTAAAATATAACTTAATTGACACTCCCAATCTATTCCTTGACCGGCTTTGTGGTAAATTTAGGTTGAGTAGCATTTGTATCCCTCTTTAGCTTTCCCCATTTGTAAAACTCCCAGTGCCCTCTTCAGATTTTGGTGAATAGTATTTTGTGAAAATACAGAAATTGTTGTCCAATTGAAAATACAGGTGTTGTCCAACCCAAGTACTCCCGTTCCTGTAATGTATTACCAATGTTTTGACCCCAAACAATGTGCTTTAGGGAAGAATGTTTTTCAGTTTGTGGTTAAACTCTTTTATTTATACTGCAAATTCAGAAAATTCCATGCTGCTTTTCAATTGGAGGTCTTACAAATGTTACAAATTTGATTTTTAAAATTTAAATTACACCTTAATATGAAAAATTATATGCTCAGTTAAATCTTGTAGTTTTCTAACTAAGGTAATTAAAGAAGACTGCTGAAAAATGAGGAAGATGGAATCGTCTTTGAGTGGTGGATGTGACTGATTTGTTTTTCTGTGTCTTCCAAATTCTGTACAATAAACTGGTCTTATTTTGTTAAGGAGAACAAAAAGTTAAAATTCTACGGTAGTAGCAATTTAACAAAGTATTTTTATGGTAAGTTCAAAATACATAACCTGCCTTATTTTAATGCTCCTTAATAGAAAAAACCTCGAAGGTGTTGCTTTCCCCAAGTAATGAAGATTACTATTATCTCTTGTGGATTTACCATTTTAACATTTCGTACTTAAGTCGCGTACTGGGCAATAGACTAATATATTGATACATTTATGTCACCATGCCTGCTGTAGATATATATATGTAGTTTTATCTATTAATTTTCTCCATAGTAAGGTTCCATGTGGTCTGGAAGTCCTAACTAGTCCTCTCTGGCTGAGACCAAAATGGGAAAGGGAAAACCAGCTAGAAGCATTGGCTACTAGAGGGGAAAATGTCAGTATGAAAGTGGTTGGATGAGTCTGCAGTTTTACTTCACAATTCCCCCAGTTTTAGAGAACTTGCGAAAGCAATAACTTAGACCACTGATGAAATGTAGATTAGTAGTGGGAATTGGTGACTACATTGCTGGTAAGATTAAATGTGAAAAAAAACTTTGACATTATACACAGATCTCACACACGCATACACAGGATTGGAAGCCTGGAAAACATATCTGAGACTTGCCTTATCAGTTTTCGAGTGTTACATGCAGAAATCTTAACATTTATTAGGGCATTGTGCTATAGTCCACCATTACATAAAACATAAGGGTTTAGTTTTGTTTTAGGGCCCTTGGCACTTCTGGTTTTCTTTTCCTGAGGCCTTTCTTGTTTTCAGTGCCTTTATAGATTTTTGCCACCACTAAGAATGCTTTCTTCCCCCATAGACAGAGGTAGCCACTCAGTCCTATAGACTTCTAATTATCATCATCATCATCTTTTCTATTCTTCTACTTGTACTTCTAGCATTGTATTTAATTGCTGTTTCCTGGGCTGTTCCTCAGCAAATCATAAAGCTTCCAGGACTGTGAACTATAGTACTATTGTGTCTTCAGCACCAGAATACTGAAGTACCTGATAGGTACTCAGTAAATTGTTTATTGAATGAATGTTGGACAATTAGACAAGGAAATTAAACCACTTTAATTTTTGCAGATCATAACTCTTCCTAAAGTTGTGCACTAAATGTTAGCTTTTAAATATAAACTGGTAATAACCTTCCAAATTTATGGTCAATACAATAGATAAAAACCTCAGATGACTTTATTAAGGCTAAGACCACCTTATTTTCACAACATGTTTGTTTGCTAGTAAATATGGATATGGTTCTCATCAAAATATGGGAGAGAAGGGAAGAGGAATGAATTGTACTAAATGAAAAAGTGGCTCTGCATGATCTCTAAGTGGACTAGCACTAGACTAAAAGTCAGAGGATCTTCATTCAGCTCTGCCACTTTAGTTATATGTCCTTTTAAGTAATGCTGGGGAGGGGTTCAGTTTTGATACTTAGGAACCTTCCTGTGACATAGTCCCTAGGTAATCTATGTGAAAATATCTTAAAAACTAAGTGATGTCTGTAATCCCAGCACTTCGGGAGGCCAAGGCGGGCAGATCACAAGGTCAGGAGATCGAGACCATCCTGGCTAACATGTTGAAACCCTGTTTCTACTAAAAAAATACAAAAAATTAGCCAGGCATGGTGGCACGCACCTGTAGTGCCAGCTACTTGGGAGGCTGAGACAGGAGAATCGCTTGAACCTGAGAGGTGGAGGTTGCAGTGAGCCAAAATCATGCCACTGCACTCCAGCCTGGGCGACAGAGTGAGACTCCATCTCAAAAAAAAAAAAACTGGTGTGTAAAATGGTAAAACAATGTAGCTCAGACTTTACGTGAACTGATTTCCCAGTCATAGAGACCTAGTTGAAGTTCTGGCCTTACCACTTAATAACTATGTGACTTTGGACAGTGTACTTAAGTAAGGTTAAGTTTTCTCATGTTTAAATCTATACCATAGGTGCTATTAAGTTAGATCATGAATGTATAATGCCTAGAACATATTTTGTAAAAAAAAATTTTTAATTAATTTTACTGATAACTACTTTGATTTTAAATACTTAATTTCTAAAGAAGACTTAAAACAGCCCACAGAATTGACTGATGTCGCTGTGAGCAGCAGGTTTGGGGCGTGAAGAAGGGAGTAGAATTTGAAAAGAAGCTATTACCCAAAAAATGGGGGAATAAGAAAAATGTATTTGTAGCAAAGATTCTAAAACAGATTTATTAATTGTATCTGAAAAATATCAAGATAAAGTCCCTTATTTGGGCAACTACAGTGTCTTAATATTTTCAATGTAAAGATTTTCCAAAGCTTGTAATCATTAATATATGGAATCAGTTTAAGGAGGCAATTTTTCAATTTTGCTTGTAATCATTAATATATGGAATCAGTTTAAGGAGGCAATTTTTCAATTTTGAAGTTTTTATTCCTGCAATGGATTATAGAAGTATGTTAAAATTGTACAGATTGTAGAGCAGGGACTTTTGAGTTAATGCTTATAAGCTGAAAAATTTTGTGTTTTTAAAAAAATTAAGTGTTTTTATATCTTATTTTTATCCTTATATGAAATAGACAAAGAAATGTAGGGAACATAATGGAGACATAAACTAGAGTAAAATTCTTCTCTTCTTAAATTATGATTCACAAGGATTGGTAGTTTTGCAATGGAAAATGTCAGTAAATTAAACAATAATTTAAGTATAGCTATCATGAGTTTATGAATCACTTTAATCCTGAAAAAAAAATTATTCATTTGTCCTAAGGAAAGATTTTATTAGGAGTTTATTGACTTTTCTTTAATGTTGATTGTCTGTTATAACAAATGTATTTATTGATTTATGAATGAATTTATTCTTTATACTAAATAAGTTTATTGTAAATAAATAGTGAGCAATAAAAATGTTTTCCATACAATTTCTGAAGAGAATATTAAAGTTTTGCTATTCTGTTTTTCCCCTATGGGGAAATGAAAGCGACTTTGATTTTTATAAGTGTATTCATTTATATTTAGTATATACATATTATGTATATACTATATATAAAGTAAATATTTGTGTATAAAGTGCACAATGTGTGTGTATGTACATATAAAGGCAGCTGAAGTGGATATGTACCTTCATAATAACATATTTATTTTTACCTGAAACTATTGAAGTGATCTTTAGAATTATGTAATGATTTATTTACATTTGAAACTCCTCTTTCTGTATATTTCTTTGTAGTTAGCTGTAGTTAATAAATTTACAACTGTGATTAGCAGTTTTTAAAAATTAATGGTGTATCATAAGTATTTTCAGATTTAAATTTTAGAAGGAAACACTTTCTTATATCAAGGTTTTAAAAATCACTATTATTTTTCGTATTATTATTATGACTAACTTACAATAAAAATTCCAGTTTTGGATCTTAATGCTATCTGTTGAAACTGTTCTCTTGGTGATAAGCCTTTAGAAAAAATTTTTATCTGCAATATGCCACATTTTGTTTCTTTTGTGAAAAATAATTAAACTTATTTCACGGAAAATAAGTGGTATATGATATGATATAGAAGAGTTTCAGATGTGCTTGAGCAATGAAAAGCACCTAGACTTTATAAGTTTTTAGTTCTTAGTTTAATTTTTTTAATGTTTATTTAAAGGTAAAATAGAGAAGACTAATTGAATTGGAAAATACCTATAAAACTGAAAAAAGGGCATATATGTAATAATAATAGTATATACATATGGAAAAAGTTGTAAGGAAATGCATCAGAATAAGTTACTATCTCTAGATTGATGCATTAAACAAAAAATTAAAATTTATTAGTATACTTTCTGTATATTTGAATTCATAATATCAATAGATATTGCAAAATATTTCTTAATTTGATATGGAAAATTAAGGCACCTAAATAATTCTTTCATCTTAACTACTAGGATATCTTAAGTGAAAATGTTTTGTCTTATCCAGATAGCTGAGTAAGTTATTTAATTTTATAGGTGTGTGGATATATTTTTAATCTTAAGTATTTAAGTGCAGCAGAATTTTAAAAAGCAGAGTAAATCTCAGTGTATAACCACATTTGAAAAGGATAATTCAATACAATGGTGAAAAAAGCACATATATATCGTAAATGTAACTGATACAACTTGCTCATCTAGAAGAAAACATAATCCAATACATTGCAACATATGCAAAAACTGATTTCAGATGGATTAGAGGCTTAAATGCAAACAATAAAATATTTAAGATATTAATCTCCTAAATTTTCTTTGTACATACAATCTAGATGTAGTTTTTTAAACCAAGATAGAAAACCTAAAAGTCATAAAAGTGCAGATAGATATGTGAGACTGCATAGAAACGAAGGATTCTTTAGTGGCAAAAATAAAGGACCAAAGACAAAATCAGGGGGAAAGAAAGACTTGAAATGTATGTAACGGATGAGTTAACCGTTGTAAGAACTCTTACCAATTAAGAAAAAGTTCACCCAGTAAAAATACAGATAAAACATGTCACCAGAAGTTCACAGAAGAGAAATCCAAACATTCAACAAACATAAAAGGGTGTGTAACCTTACTAGTAATCAATATACTAACAATGAAATATTACCTATCTGACAAGCAAAAATTAAGTGGTAAACCTACTGTTAGCAGGGATATGTGGAGAAGGATTATCACATAAAATGCTAGTGGAGATGTGAAGTGCTAGAGTTTTTTCTAGTAAACAATCAGGCAGCATGTGTTAATACTGAGAATACATGTATTTTCCACCCACCAGTCTAACTCCATGTAATATTTTCCTTAGAAATAAAAGCACCAGTAAGAGTTTACATGAGTGTTAGTTGCAACACTGTTTCAATGTTTCAATGTTAGTAGTAGCAAAAAACTTGGAAACAAAGAGAATGCCTGTTAATAGAGGTATTGTTACATAAATTATGGCCTAGACATTTTATGGAATGTCCTGAAGTGATTAAATGGTAGGAGTTAAATCTACTGGTGATTAGAAAGGGTTTCCAAGTACATTCTGAAAGAATTTCTATCATGTATCTTTTCTTTTTTTTTTCTGAGATAGGCTCTTGCTCTGTCACCCAGATTGGAGTGCACTGGTGCTGTCTTGGCTGACTGCAACTTCCTCCTCCTAGGTTTAAGTGATCCTCCCGCCTCAGCTTCCAGAGTAGCTGGGGCTACAGGTGTGCACTACCACACCTGGCTAATTTTTTGTATTTTTGGTAGAGACAGAGTTTCACTTTATTGCCCAGGCTGTCTGTCATGTATCTTAAGGAAAAAAAATTACAAAGTACAGAGAAACATTTGTAATGATGTCTCATTTTTTATAAAACCAGTTGAAAAACACCATGAGTTTTGTATATTTTTACCTGGTTGTCACCATTGGAAAGAGGAAATAAACAGAAAAAGGAAAGAGAATATCCATGGTAACGTATTTATATAAAACTACATGTTTGTACATGTCTGTGTATAAAATGGATTATAGGAGACAATGGGCACTAAGGTGATTTACTTTCTTCCCTACACTTTACATTATATGTTTTTATTTTTACAGTGGACATGAAGTGTTTCTGTAATTAGGAGAAACAGGCTGGGCATGGTGGCTCACGCCTGTAATCTCAGTACTTTGGGAGGCTGAGATGGGTAGATCACTTGAGCCCAGGAGTTGGAGACCATCCTGGGCAACATGGCAAGACCCCCTCTCTACTAATAAAAAATAAAAAATTAGTTGGGCATGGTGGCACGTACCTGCGTGTAGTCCCAGCTACTCAAGAGGCTGAGGTGGAAGGATCACTTGAGCCCGGTAGTTCAAGGTTTCAGTGAACTGTGAATGTTCCACTGCGCTCCAGCCTGGGCATCAGAGTGACACCCTGTCTCTAAAGTAAAAAAAAAAAAGAAAAAAAAAAGAAGAAAGAAAAATGTACCACAAAATGATAGGGATTACTAGATAGGATTACAAATTGGCATGTTATTTTTGGTATGGATAGTCCGTGCTCTAGACACACTTTCTGCCTTAGAGATGTAGAGCACATTGCACAAGTGTGGGATCTGTCACCTGACTTAATCATATGGCAGAATCATAAGAAAAGTCCCTATTTGGGTTTTGGCATATAAACTGGATCACAAGATTAACTTGCCTTAAGAAAACTCTAAGCAAGAACTTCTTTAAAGAAGCAAAATAGAAAGTATTTATAATTGTTTAATACTTGATTTCTGTCCTTTTAAAAGTATCTGAATAGAATACGTCATTCAAAGCCTTGGTAGAAAATAGCAGATGCTTTAGAGTTGGATTTGTTGCATGCTTAAAGTAGCTGTATTTTTTTCTCACGTTGGTATTTCTTCCCCTTTTCATTACCAGTTTTATTAATTGCATATATGTGCTTTAATGTAAGCTGTCCAGAGTCTTTTTTACAAGAGTTGGGATATATGTAAATAAAAATAATTTTAGAGTAGTATTAACATGGCAAAGAAATGAAGGACACCAGACTATGTGAGTCAAATCCTGGCTCTGCTTCCTAGTGGTGTTACTTTGGGAGGGTTACTTGTGTCTTTTTGCATTGCATTTTTCTCAACTTTAAGGATAATAAGAGTATTTAACTTCATTGGATGTTGTGAATAATGTAAGAGAAGTGATTGGAATAATAACTGGCACATAAAAGCCATATATATATTTGCCAGCTGGATGCAGTGGCTCACACCTGTAATCCCAGCACTTTGGGAGGGCGTTGCAGGCGGATTAGTTGAGCCCAGGAATTGAAGAGCAGCCTGGGCAACATGGCCAAACCATGTCTGTACAAAAAATAAAAAAAATTAGCCAGGCATGGTGGCGCACACTTCTAGTCCCAGCTACTCGGGAGGCTGAGGTGGGAGGATTGCTTAAGCCTGGGAGGCAAAGGTTGCAGTGAGCTGAGATCGTGCCACTGCAGACCCTGGGTGACAGAACCAGACCCTGTCTCAGAAAAATATATATATTAGAATAATATAAATATGTGCTATTATTTGCTCAATTAGGTATAATTTATAATAGTTTTTCTTGCCTCAATTGTTTTAACATTCATTGACTCATCCAATATTTTTAATTCAGTAGAATGGGTAATACATGTACAAATATGGTAAAATTTATATATTCATACAAGTGTGTTTTCTCTCCCCTCATCCTTATTCTTTTCTTCTGCCATATATTTATCCACAAATGGTAGCACCTCTTCATATTATTCTGGACCTTACATTTTTCACTTAAGAGTATTACCTTGGAGATCTTTTTACATTGATACAGTTAAAGCTGCCTCCTTCTTTTTAATGATAGTTTAGTATTCAATTGTATTAATATACCCTCATCATCATGTAACATTTATTGAGCGCTTACTCCTGATCCAGATGCTTTCTTAATACTTTAGTTTTATTAACTCATGGAAGCCTCATAGCAACCTATGAGATAGGCACTGTTTTTCCATATTTAACAAATGAGGAAAACTAGGCACGGGATGATTAAATGTCCAACAGTCACATGGCTCATAAGTGGTAGGGCTCAGGATTAGAGCGCAGGGAGTCACTTTCCAGGGATTGCTGCCGTAATACCACTAAACATGTAGCCTGTCATAATATTACAAGGTATTTAACCAGCCTTCATATTAATGAATATTCCAATCTTTTGCTTAAGAAACAGTACTATAGTTAATATTTTGTTAATAGAACATTTTGTACACCTACAGTAAATTCCTAGAAATGGACTAGCCACGTCAAAGGTAAGTACAATTTGAATTTTGGTGGGCACTGCCAAATTGCTTTCCAATTTAGGGATGTTCAGAAGTTCACCTTTGTCCTTAGTAATTTGCCAAAACCTGCCATTTAGCTAGAGTCTTTGAAAGGTGTGCTTTTAGCATTTCTAGCATCCCTGAATTGTGTGTGATCTACCATCATGTAATAGCTTAAGTTACTGTCATATGGAATTAACATAACAATGTCAGTATGAGAAAAAGGTGTGACCTTTGGACTTACTACTTTCAAATAATAGTAAATATTTTAGATATAACTTGAAATGCTCCTTAATGTGATTTATACACTGAAATTCTATCAATCGAAGTTTGAATAGATACTGTTGAAAGAGTAAAATGCTATAATTGTTAATAATTGTGAAAGTTGCTGATTTTATGTACCAAGGCAATTATGTAAGAGTGTTCAAATAGTTAAATAGTGAATCAGATTGCATTTGAACATTTAAGAGTGTGATAGCTAGCTAAATATGGGAATAACTGTGTCCTTTCTTGTGAAAAGTGAGTTTTTGATAATCTGTGAGTCCTAGCCTTAGGTAATGCAAAATTAGGTAGTGAGGAGCTTTATTTAGATGAGTTATAAAATCCACAAATTATTTTGAGTATAACACACTTGGGTTCAGTGCCCAATATTTCACTTGTTCAAGAAAGGAAAAAATATCTCTTATTGCGAATCTAAGAAGCAGGTTGACTGACACCAAACTCTTCAATGTGATCCAAAACAGACACTTAAAATACAGAATCTTCTCAGGTCCCAACCTAGTAAACCTGCAGTGCCTGAATCTGCCACTATAGTACCTGCTTATTGTACAATGGGGTGTGTGTGTGTGTGTGTGTGTGTGTGTGTGTGTGTGTGTTTTAAATATGACCTCATTCTCCCTCAGATACTCTACTGGGGATAGGGACAGCTTGGAAAGTAGCTGTAAATAGAGAAACAGGCTGTCAGAAAAAGTTCTTTATTGTGAGCAAATTCTACCTCACAGTAGTATAAAGCAACAGAAAATAACTTTCCCTATACCTCCGCCCTACAAGTGAGCCATTGAGCCATATCAACTTTGATGTCCAAATTATTAGAGGTTAATCTGAGTCTTGGACAACAAACCCTTCTATGCCTCATGGCACGAAAGTGTATTCAAGATGGAGTTAGTATTTTCCTAAATTCTCATTCAAGATATTATAAGCTGATAGGCCATTAGCCCCATTCTGAAAATATAGATGCATAAAGTACTTAAGAGGCATATCTGACTTCTATACTCCTGAGCTATTAAGTGACTGGAAATTCCCAGAATTAGCTAAACTTGGCAGGACCAGAGGGTGCCCACACAACCTTATCCAGAGCCACATATATTCATTCTAAATAGACAGACAAAAAACTGGTTTGGTTAAGTTTTCATCTGTTCCCCCTATGCTGTTTCTAGGGTTAAAATTATCTTAACAAATTTGCATAGGCCAAATAGTCCTTTAGAAATACTCTATTAGTCGACTGGGCCCAGTGGCTCACGCCTGTAATCCCAGCACTTTGGGAGGCCAAGGTGGGTGGATCACAAAGTCAAGAGATTGAGACCATCCTAGCCAACATGGTGAAATCCCGTCTTTACTAAATATACAAAAATTAGCTGGGCATGGTGGTGTGTGCCTGTAGTCCCAGCTACTCAGGAGGCTGAGGGAGGAGAATCACTTGAACCCGGGAGATGGAGGTTGCAGTGAGCTGAGATCACACCCACTGCACTCCAGCCTGGCGATAGAGTGAGATTCTGTCTCAAAAAAAGAAAAAAGAAATATTCTATTAGTCAACAAATAAAAGCAAAAGTGAGTATGTGTTCTGTGGAAGCATGCCTTTATAGGAGTCATGCTGGCAATAACTTGTGCTTTTTAAAAAATAATTTTATTGAGATATAATTGACATCTGCACATGAAGTATACAGTTGGATAAGTTTTAATATATGTATATACACATGAAGCCAACACTATAATCAATATAGTGAACATATCCATCACACCCAAAAGAAGTTTCCCTGTGCCTCTTTTTAATCCTGTCCTTCCATACTTCCTCACCTCCCATCCTTAGCCATCCACTGATCTATTTTCTATCATTATAGGTTAATTTGCATTACATGTATTGATAATTCATTTTTTCCTTGCTGACTGTTATTCCATTTTATGGATATACCATGGTTTCTTTATGCATTCACCCATTGATTTGTGTTGTCTTTCCACTTGTTGACCATTATGAATAAAGCTCCTATGAACATTCATTCATATAAGTCTTTGGACATAAGCTTTGTCATGGGGAAATAGCAAGGAGTAGAATGGCTGAACCATATGGTACGTGTAAGTTTAACTTTCTAAGAAACTGCCAAAATGTTTTCCAAAGTGGTTGTACCATTTTACAGTTCTCCTAGCAATATGTGAGAGTGTTAGTTGTTCTACATCCTTACCAACACTTCCTTTGTCAGTCTTTTAAACTTTTAGCCATTCTGATAGCTGTGGAATGGCATTTCATTGTGGTTTTAACTTGCATTTTCCTAGTGACTAATGAGCTTGAGCATCTTTTCATATACTTTGCCATCTATCTTCTTTGGTTAAGTGAATGTTCAAATCTTTTGCCTATTTTAATTGAGTTTTCCTATTATTGAGTTTTGATATTTGTGGATTCTGGATATAAGTTCTTTGTCAGGATTATGTCTGTAAATATTTTCTCCCAGTCTTTACCTTGTCTTTTTGTTCTAACAATGTTTTTTGATGAGCAGAGATTTTAAATTTTCATGAAGTCCAGTTTACCATTTTATTCTTTTGTGGATGGTGCTTTTAGTGTTATGTCAAATCCAAGGTCACAAAGGAAGTTTTATAGTTTAAGTTTTACATTTAGGTCTACCATCCATTTTTAGATTTTTGTATATAGTTATGGGTTTGTTTGTTTTTTCATTTATGTATACATTGGTTTTACCACCACTTGTTGAAAAGACAATATGCTTTCTCCACTGAATTGCCTTTGCACTTTTGTCAAAAGCCAGTTGTCCATATATGTGTTGGAGTAGAGCCTTTTTGAGCTAATAAATTTTGTAAAATTTTAAATAATAATAACAGGCAGATTAATAGAGATTAAATTTTATTCATTATAGAATTATATGTGTTTTACTGTTCACAAGATTGAACAAAATGACCATTAAAATTATTAATAAAATTATAACTTAAAGTTAATAAATTGAATCAAATTTATTATTTTCTTAATATTTAAGAACATTTGACAATAATTTTTGATCTTAGAAGGTCATTCTGTGATGGTAATATTTGGATTCAGCTTTGACTTCAAGTGAATATTTTAAAAATCTTGGCCATCAAGCATTAGGCCAAAATGTGTATTCAGCGTACTTTGAAAGGGTTTTATCAGTTTTCACTTAACGATGAGAGTTTCTATTTCCCCTCACACCCTTGCTGGTACTGTCACTGAGCAACATTTAGTAATTGCCTACTATGTGGCAAGGTACTTTACTGGATAATTGGAGTTCTCAATAAACAAAGCAGAGGTGGTCCCTGTTTTTCTAGCATTTACAGTCTGGAAGTGAAGACAGACATTGAACAGCTTCTTTCACATTTTTTAATCACAAGAGTAGTAAGTACTACTAAGGAGCAACATTAAAGACCTTGAGCACATACCAGGGAGCAGGCAGTTAATTTCTTAGTGAACCATACTATTTAAAACCTCTCCTCTCCCCACAACTAATTTAGTTAAATAAACGCTGGTTGTTAATCATAGTATACTAGGTAAACTGTTAGAAACACAGATTTCTTGTCCTCTGAATTGAGAATGTCTGGACTTTCGACTGTAGTCATTATTTAAATCCACATTGTGAGGTGTTTTTTCACCTATCTTAGGCAGTATTCTTTTCCTCTTTTATCCTTTGTGCTTTAGGATATATTTTTATTGCAGAGATTTTATGAATTCCTGAATTAAATGTGAACCTATTTATATGACACTCTCTTGTAAACATTGAGTTAATATACCTGAGCACAGTTTGTGAACCTTTGTCCTCTTCTATTCCAGCCATTAAATAAATGACAGGATGGATTCATTTAAATGTAGACATCATCTTTTCTTTTCTTTTCTTTTCTTTTTTTTTTTTTTTGAGACAGGGTCTCACTATGTTGTCCAGGCTGGTCTTGAACTGCTGGGCTCAAGCGCGATCCTCCCGCTTCAGCCTCCCAAGTAGCTGAGAATACAGGTGGGAGCCACCGTACCTGGACAGCATCATTTTATAATATAAGTGTAATAGTTTTAGTACAACAGTTTTAGTTTTGATGCTGTCTCTTTTTTGTTCCTTGTATGTGCATCAGTCTCAAATGCCTGCATTGCTTATATTTGGCTAGTTTAGCTGCTCATGATTTTTTTTTTTTTTGGCAAAGCCATCAAAATTTGCTCAGTAACAAGAGTAATATGGTAATTGTAAAGTTTTAAAAATAAGTTTCAGCTGGGCGTGGTGGCTCACACGTGTAATCTCAGCACTTTGGGAGGCCAAGGCGGGTAGATCACCTGAGGTTGGGAGTTCAAGACCAGCCTGACCAACATGGAGAAACCCCGACTCTACTAAAAATACAAAATTAGCTAGGCATGGAGGTACATGCCTGTAATCCCAGCTACTCTGGAGGCTGAGGCAGGAGAATCGCTTGAACCCGGGAGGTGGAGGTTGCAGTGAGCCGAGAT
>NW_012108419.1:398671-400335 GCF_000951045.1 Mandrillus leucophaeus
TCTCTACTAAAAATACAAAATTAGCCAGGCGTGGTGGTGCATGCATGTAATCCCAGCTACTTGGGAGGCTGAGGCAGGAAGAATAGCTTAAAACCGGGAGGTGGAGGTTGTAGTGAGCCGAGACGGCGCCTTTGCACTCCAGCCTGGGCAACAAGAGCAAAACTCCATCTCAAAAAAAAAAAAAAAGAGAGAGAAAGATGGGTGGCCAGACGTGGTGGCTCAGCCTGTTATCCCAGCACTTTGGGAGGCCGAGGTGGGCAGATTACTTGAGATCAGGAGTTCGAGACCAGCTTGGCCAACTTGGTGAAATCCCATCTGTACTGAAAATACAAAAAAAAAAAAAAGGTAGACAGGTGTGGTGGCATGCACCTGTAATCCCAGCTGCTCGAGAGACTGAGACAGGAGAATCGCATGAACCCGGGAGGCGGAGGTTGCAGTGAGCCAAGATCGCACCACTGCACTCCAGCCTGGGTGATAGAGCAAGACTCCATCTCGGGAAAAAAAGGAGATGGGTAATTTAGGAACAGTCAATTCTTGTTCTACTAATTACTCCTTAGTTTGTGAATGACCCATTATGTCACCTTTTTTTCATCTTCTCCCTTTTGCCTTCATCTTATCCATTGTCATTCTAACATAGGGTCAGTAAGTAATACAAAAAAAGTCTTTAGTTTGATTGCTATAACAAATAGCCATAGACTATGTGACTTAAACAGCAACATTTCTCATGGTCTAGAGTGTGGGAAGTCTGAGGTCAGGGTGCCTATAGATCCTGTGTCTGGTCAGAGCCTGCTTCCTTCTGGCTTGTAGATGGATATCTTCTTGTATCCTCACATGGTAGAGAGCAGAGATCATCTCTCCCTTTCTCTCTCTCTCTTTTTTTTTTTTTGCTTCCCTTGAGACAGAGTCTCACTCTTGTCACCCAGGCTGGAGTGCAGCAGTGCGATCATGGCTCAGTGCAGCCTCAACCTCCCAGGCTCAAGCAGTCCTCCACTTCAACCTCCTGAGTAGGTGGAACTGTGGGCGCACACCACCACGCCCTGCTAATTTTTAAATTTTTTTGTAGGGACAAGGTCTCACTATGTTACCTATTCTGTTCTTGAACACCTAGACTCATGCAATCCTCCTGCCTCAGCCTCCCAAAGTACTGAGATTACAGGCATGAGCCACTGCATCCAGCTCAGAGATCATCTTTAGAGGGGCACTAATCTCATTCGTGAGGGTTCCACCTTCATGACCTAATTATGTCCTAAAGGCCCCACTTCCTAATACCATCACGTTGAGGGTTGGAATTAAAATGTGAATTTTGGGTGGACACACTGAGTCCATGACACATGGCTTTCTTTTCTAAAAAATGGTATAGTTGGTGCAAAAGTAATTGCAGTGTTTGCCATTGCTTTTGATGGCAAAATGGCAATTACTTTTGCACCAACCTAATAACTAAAGGTGAAAACTATCTAAATAAGGTCTTTTGAATTATTTATTAAATGCCTAGGTGTTGTGATCAGACTAAATCTGGTCATCATCAGTCTTTAGTTCTGTCCCCTATTTCTGAATTAAATAATACCTATTTCATAGGACTATTGTTAAGAGTTAAAGAGATGTTTGCTTTTTTAACATAAAGCCTGGAGTGTGATATGTACTTAACAAATAGTAGTTGATGTTAT
>NW_012108419.1:401511-405006 GCF_000951045.1 Mandrillus leucophaeus
ACAAGAGCAAAACTCCGTCTCAAAAAAAAGAAAAATAAAGTTTGTAAGTATTTTAAGCAATTACCTTTTTAAAGTAGTTATACAGTTTCTAGTTTGACTTCTTTTGAAGGTGATAGTTTTCCTGCATGATTGCCTGAATTTTAAAAAAATTGGTAAAGTCGGCTGGGCGCGGTGGCTCATGCCTGTAATCCCAGCACTTTTGGAGGCCGAAGCGGGCGGATCACCTGAGGTCAGGAGTTCGAGACAAGCCTGGCCAACATGGAGAAACCTCGTCTCTACTAAAAATACAAAATTAGCCGGGCGTAGTGGCGCATGCCTGTAATCCCAGCTACTTGGGAGGCTGAGGCAAGAGAATCGCATGAACCTGGGACGTGGAGGTTGCAGTGAGTTGAGATCACACCATTGCATTCCATCCTGGGTAAGAAGAATGAAACTCTGTCTCAAAAAAAAAAAAAGAAAAAAAGTGGTAAAGTCATTTCATAGGCAGTTAATCTGACAAGAGCCTATCCAAAAGCCAGTCATTGCAATGCTAATACGCCATGAAGGTTGATGATTCCAGAAGAGAATTTGCTGATGACAGCTCTTGGCACTATGAACTTAGAATTGTAGACTATTTAACATAAGAAATTTCATTATTATTTTTAAGTACATTTTGTGTGGGGGGAATACTATAGGATTTCAGATAATTTAATACTACATTTTGTTGTCATTATTGGATTTTAAAGGTTTTTCTAATATTGCAGTATAACAGTAAACACATATATAAATAAGTCCTTATCCACATGTCAAATATATTCCCAGAAATACAATTTTTGGATCAAAAGGCTTGAACATCTTTAAGGACTCAGTTGCATATTACCAATTTTTTCCCCACATTTCCTAGAAAATAATAAATCCAAATTAACCTTTTCTTGATGGTTATGGGTCATTCTTACTACCATTAGTCAATTCACATCTCTTTCCTTTTCACCTTCCATTTATTTTATTTTATTTATTTTTTATTTATTTTTTTGAGATGAAGTCTCGCTCAGTCTCCAGGCTGGAGTGCAGTGGCACAGTCTTGGCTCACTGCAACCTCTGCCTCCCGGGTTCACCATTCCTCTGCCTCAGCCTCCCGAGTAGCTGGGACTACAGGCACCCGCCATCACGCCTGGCTAATTTTTTTGTGTTTTTGGTAGAAACGGGGTTTCGCCGTGTTAGCCAGGATGGTCTCGATCTCCTGACCTCTTGATCCGCCTGCCTCGGCCTCCCAAAGTGCTGGGATTACAGGCGTGAGCCACTGCACCCAGCCCTTCCATTTATTCTTGTAGAGTAACTCTTTAATGATTTGCTGCTTTAAATCTGCAGTGGTCCAAAGTATTAGAAAATAATTTTTAATTGTGCATAAATTGAGTCCTAAGACTGTATGAAGGTCTTTTGCCATGTGCAGAAGCTTTAAGACTGTCATTATACCAGTTCAGAGATCTTTTGTTCTCCTGTTTCTTAAGTCTTCACTTTATTTCTATTGAAGGTGGCAAGTTTGACTTCTCGTGTATATAAATATTGTACTGTAATTAGTTCTAATACCATATTTTGTTGTTTGTAGGACATTTTTCTTCCATATTTTTAACAGCTCTGAAATTAGTGCCTGTCCTGCAATTTCTGGAATGCCATAATTTGTCAGGTTTTTTTCCTTAGTAGTACATCAAATAAAGGAGTTTATTAAAATTGATATTAGATTAGGTGAAATATGGTATTAACTTCTAAATAGGGGTCTGTGTGTTCGTAAGAATTACTCTTGTGAGACATCAGCATGGATTCTTAGGTAGTTGCCTTGCCTTGTCTTTACCTAGTCAGTAAGTTAAAATGAATTAAAGTGTCAGGGTGCACTGGCTTACACCTGTAATCCCAGCACTTTGGGAGGCTGAAGTGGGAGGATCACTTGAGCCCAGGAGTTCAAGAGCAGCCTGGGTAACAGAGTGAGACTTCATCTTTACATAAAAATCAAAAAGTTAGCTGGCGTGGTGGTACATGCCTGTGGTCCCAGCAAGGGAGGCTGAGGCAGGAGGATTGCTTCAACCCAAGAGATTGAGGTTACAGTGAGCCTTGATTGCACCACTGTACCTCCTGCCTGCGGGACAGCGCAAGACCTCGTCTCAAAAACAAAAAAAAAAAAGAAAAAGTGTGTTAGCAAAATGTTAAAAACAGCTCAAAATAGGAAGCAGTCTTGTTATGCAATAGAGAGTTACTGTTGTTAGATAAAGTATGGTATCTATTTAATGGAATGGTATACAGTTTAAGATGACACAAAGACTGTGTAGCGCATAGAAAAATTGAAGTAAAATAATTGTATTCTAGTATTGATTACAATTATGTAAAAAAATTGTGGGGAAATAAGTCAATCATATTCAAGTGGTGAGACCTTTCATTAGGTATTTTTAAAATTATAAGCATATTGCTTCTGAAAGCAGATTTTAAAGAAAGATGTGTAACAAATGCTTTCTTTACTATTCATATTGTTGGCTGTCTTCTTGGCTGTTTACATCATAGGTAAGTTAAGCTTTAAATCGATAGGATCTTCTTTGGTGTCTTGTTTTTTCTTTGTAACCTGAAACCAGGAAAATTTCCTAAAAATTCAAATGTGGGATATTAAGGTGAGCTTTACAATTACTTTTCTCCCTTTAGTTTATCAAGTTTAAGAAATAAAAAAAATAAGGCCCGGCACAGTAGCTCATGCCTGTAATCCCAGCACTGTAATTATGCCTGTAATCCTAGCTCATGCCTGTAATCCCAGCACGAAGGTGGGGGGATCACTTGAGCCCTGGAGGTGGAGGTTGCAGTGAGCTGAGATTGCATCACTGTACTTCAGCATAGGTGATAGAGCCAGACCCAAACCATGTCTTAATTAAAACAAAAAAAAGCAGGAATTTCTTACCCTAATTCTGTTTCAGGTAGCTTCGTTGTTCTGAACTTAAAATAATTGACCAGAAATTTCCCACTACTGTTCTCTATTTTTAGTAGTAGCAAAGTTGTATTGAGTCTGTGGGCATCAATATTGTGATTATCCTCAAATATGCCCATTTTCCTCTTAGATATGTCCATTTACTTTGTAGTCACATTGATGTTTTATCTTTTTTTTGGCTAATATAGTCAGTTATGTTTGTGTTATAAAGCTAGGTATTAGCAAAATACAGCGTTACGTTTTTAAAAAATCTTAGTTCTATAAGAGATGGGGCCAGGTGCAATGGCTCATCCAGCACTTTGGGAGCCCGAGGTGGGCAGATCCCCTGAGGTCAGGAGTTCAAGACCAGCCTGACCAACGTGGTGAAACCCCGTCTCTACTAAAAATACAAAATTAGCCAGGCGTGGTGGTGCATGCATGTAATCCCAGCTACTTGGGAGGCTGAGGCAGGAAGAATAGCTTAAAACCGGGAGGTGGAGGTTGTAGTGAGCCGAGACGGCGCCTTTGCACTCCAGCCTGGGCAACAAGAGCAAAACTCCATCTCAAAAAAAAAA
>NW_012108419.1:406456-424531 GCF_000951045.1 Mandrillus leucophaeus
TGAGACGGAGTCTTGCTCTGGTGCCCAGGCTGGAGTGCAGTGGCGTGATCTTGGCTCATTGCAACCTCAGCTTCCTGGGTTCAAGCAATTCTCCTGCTTCAGCCCCCCGAGTAGCTGGGATTACAGGCACATGCCTGACTAATTTTTGTATTTTTAGTAGAGACCAGGTTTTGTCATGTTGGCCAAACTGATCTCCAACTCCTGACCTCATCCACCTGCCTCAGCCTCCCAAAGTGCTCGGATTACAGGTGTAAGCCACTACGCCCAGCCCGATGTTATCTCTTTTTAATTTCAGAACATTTTACTGAGTTACTGCTGTATAAGACACTATGCCATATGAAAGGGAGGAAGTAGGAAAATGATATAATATGCACCTTGAGGGCAGGGATACTTGAATCTGTACATCAGTTTTACCATTGACCATAGGCTTCTAGCCTATACATTGATACTGTGGAACTTGTACACTCAGTACAGTATTTTGTTACTGTTTCACCTAATATCACACAATTTTATTTAAAAAAATTTGAAGGGAAAGGAATCTACTTCTTTTTTTTTTGAGATGGAGTCTTGCTCTGTTGCCCAGGCTAGAGTACAGTGGCGCAATCTCAGCTCCCTGCAACCTCCACCTCCTCTCTGCCTCAGCTTCCCGAGTAGCTGGGGTTACAGGTGCCTGCCACCACACCCAGCTAATTTTTTTTGTATTTGTAGTAGAGACAGGGTTTCACCGTCTTGGCCAGGCAGGTCTTGAACTCCTGATCTCGTAATTCACCCACCTTTGCCTCCCAAAGTGCTGGGATTACAGATGTGAGCCACCGTGCCTGGCTGGAAAGGAATCTATTTCTAAAAGTGACATAAAAATCATTTCTGGACAAGCTTGTTGACGAACCTTAAGTATGTTTAGCTGACACAATTTAAATTCCATTCCCAGTTTAAGTGTCCAGACTAGCTTTTATCGTCACTATTTCTTTTTCAGGAATGCGTTTGTTTTTGATACACAGTTGAAATAGAAGAGTGTGTGTGTGTATCCTCAAATAATTTTATTCCAATAAGAATAAATTTTTCCTGATTGTTAGTCCAGTTTGCCAGCTGTGACTTTGCTGTTCTTCTCTACTCTTTGATTCCTACTTTTTTCTACACATTTCATTGTAGTCCACCTTAGTAATTGTTATGGACTACTTCACTGATGACCTTATGTTTGTTCTTAACCTTTTGGTTTATTTATTTTTAAAAAAGCACTATGAAATATGTACAATATAAAAATATTTATTTTTGAAAGTCCTTTCTTGTTGTGCTGGTTAATTGAGTGTGCCAATGAAGGCAACAAGGACTCAGATGTCTTTTGTCTTCCTGTTTTGTCATCCTTAGCAAGGTGGGCTGCCTGCTTAGCTCCCTCTAGGTCCTAATATGGCTGCCACAGTTCCAGATGTCCCAGGCAGATGACCACATCCCAAAGGAGAATATTGTTTCTCATAGCCTGTATCGTTTTTTTTTTTTGGAGATGGAGTCTCGCTCTGTCGCCCAGGCTGGAGTGCAATGGCGTGATCTCGGCTCACTATAACCTCTGCCTTCCAGGTTCACACAGTTCTGCCTCGGCCTCCCAAGTAGCTGGGATTACAGGCGCACATCACTATGCCCAGCTAATTTTTGTATTTTTAGTAGAGATGGGATTTCGCCATGTTGACCAGGCTGGTCTCAAACTCCTGACCTCAGGTGATCCACCCACCTTGACCTCCCAAAGTGCTAGGATTACAGCCACTGCGCCCAGCTGCCTGTATCTTTTAAAAGAACAAAGAAATTATTTCCAGAACGTCTCCAACAGATTTTGCCTTAATTCTTGTTGGTCAGAACATCATTTATTATGTGCTTATTTCCAAAGCAGTCGAGGGAACTGAAATTATAGTAGTAGACTTACCAAATTTTGAACAAAGTTGGCTTTTGGTTGGCAAGGAAAAATCAGGAAACTAAATATACATAGTGAAATAAATCTGCCACATAAGCCATTCTAATAGGGTTGCTAGGTAGGTGAATTGAAGGAGATGAATAGAGAGTGTCACAAAATGACTAGTACGATACTCTAAAAATATGATAAGGTAATGTTATTTGCTGGAATTCCACCTGTTCTATAACTTCCTGACCAAACATAAAAATATTAAACAGATTTGAGACACCTTTCTATAAAAAGATTAACAGCGTGTGAAAATAAGTACGTGGTTATAATCCATTAGATTCTTCTGAACCTATTTTTAAAAATCTGTGATTTCCAGAGATAGTCTTTAATCAATTAGATAGAATGTATTTTTTCATTACACTCTAATGTAACAAGTGTTACATCAAAATAATGCTTCATTATCAATGAAGTGCCCCAGGATTTTGTATGTGAGTAAATATTACCTTGGAATCTTAGTGTTTAACTTTTATGTATCACCTCTTCTTTGCCCCCAGCAGCCATATCATCCAAGACTCTGGTAGTAAAAAGAATAATTTCTGAAATAATGAAATTACCAGTTGCATTAACCAGCAGCAATTTGGAGTGGACCTTATAGAAAAAAATTTTTTCCTCTGGTGTTATTTGCCACTGCAGTGTTCTGCAGTGCTTGTTGGGGAGAGACTGATGACTCATTAACTCAGATGGGTTGCCTATGCTGCCTTTCTGGATTTTTCCTCTTCTACCACAGGGTTTTTGTTTTTGTTTAAATCTTTCACAAATGGGGTGGAGAGGGGCACTCCTATAATTTGTAACCAAAGAATCTTAGTTGTAAGTTGCGTTTACTTTTTACCCTTAAACAAGGTTGAAGTCATAACAGGTAAAGGCAACATTTTAATATAATTATTGATTTGATTTTTCTATGAGTGCATCTGTGCATACCACACTGCTTTCATGAAAGTATGTAATAAGTATTGCTGCTTTTATTTATTTATTTATTTACTTTTGAGACTCTCACTCTGTCACCCAGGCTGGAGTACAGTGGCGCAATCTCCGGTCACTGAAACCTCCACCTCCCAGGTTCAAGCAGTTCTCCTCCCCCAGCCTCCCGAGTAGCTGAGACTACAGTTTTGCGTCACCACACCTGGCTAATTTTTGTATTTTTTGATAGGGACAGTATTTTACCATGTTGGCCAGGCTGGTCTTGAACTCCTGACCTCAAGTAACCTACCTGCCTTGGCCTCCCAAAGTGCTGAGATTACAGGCATGAACTATCATGCCTGGCCTCATGCTTTTATTTTTTAAATGTTGGAGAACAACAATAGTTGTATAGGCTGGGCACGGTGGCTTATGCCTGTAATCCCAGCACTTTGGGAGGCCAAGGCGGGCGGATTACCTGAGGTCAGGAGTTCCAGACTAGCCTGGTCAATTTGGCGAAATCCGGTCTCTATTAAAATGCAAAAAACTAGCCAGGCATAGTGACTCGTGCCTATAATCTCAGCTACTTGGGAGGCTGAGACACAAGAATTGCTTGAACCCAGAAGGTGGACATTGCAGTGAGCCGACATTGTGCCACTGCACTCCAGCCTGGGTAGCAGACTGAGACTCTGTTTCAAAAAAAAAAAAAATCAGTAGGTATATATTGTCTTAAGAAGGAGTTATTAAATAGCCTGTAAAGCTATTTTATGTAGCATTAAATCATATCATAGTTTGGACCTTATAGAGATTTGGGATAAAATTAACTTTCAGGCCAGGCATGGTGACTCACGCCTGTTATCCCAGCACTTTGGGAGGCTGAGGCGGGCAGATCACAAGGTCAGCAGTTCAAGACCAGCCTGTCCAATAAGGTGAAACCCCGTCTCTACTAAAAATACAAAAAAAATTCGCTGGGTGTTGGGGCGCATGCCTGTAATTCCAGCTACTTGGGAGGCTGAGGCAGGAGAATTGCTTGAACCTGGGAGGCGGAGGTTGCAGTGAACTGAGATCACACCACTGCACTCCAGCCTGGGCGACAGAGGGAGACTCGGTCTCAAAAAAAAAAAAAAAGTTACCTTTCAATATAATCTAACTTGCAGTATAATTTGCTTATTGAAAGTTGGTGTTCTAGGAGATTGTTTTAATATTTTTAAAAGCCTGTTCTTTTTCACTGAGAAGCATGAGCATTCAATGATGAAGCAGAAGGTTTTAGTGGGGTATTTTTAACTATTCACAGATAATAAGGAAGAGTTATAAACAAATTAGTATGTTGTATGACCATGCTTACCAAAATGCTTTATGTTTAGCCATATTCAGTCATCAGGTCACTATAGTATGTCTGCCTGATGAGTAATTTTTATTTCACTGTGGGGAGAAAACACTTGGATATTTTTCTTTCTTTTTTTTCTTCAGTTTTTTTTAGTTTCTTATTTTTATGGATACATAAGTGTATATATTTACGAGGTACATATTTGTCTTACAAAATTTATTGTATGAGATGAAGTAGAGTACAAAACTTGTTTGGATTTCAGAGAATATACAAGAGCATGCCAAGAAATTTCCCTGCTTACGGTAGACTGCTATAGCATCCTGTTTCTGGTTCACATTCTGGGATGGAGTAGATAGAGTAGTTATTCACGTCGATGTTTACTTGAATCAATACATTTGAAAGGAAGGGGGTGGAAGCAGAGTTGGGCAGAAGAAGAAGTTGAAATGCAGTGCAAGTCCCACAGAGCCTCAGTTACCCAGTGGGAGAGATCTGGAGTGAGTGTTGCTTGTGAGAGTATCCTGCATCAGGCTGAGATGGCTGGGCCTTTGTACCTCATTGTGTCCATTCAGCAGGTGCACACTGCCCTGCAAGTGGTGTGAATGCAGGCAAGGCAGCTGTCAGCATCTGAGGCTGACCTTGAAGGGCTGACAGCTGTTAGTTATTCAGTAATCACTATGGGAGTGCTTTTTGGACTGGGGATATTTGAGCAGAGACATGAATGATGTTAATAAGTGAATCCTAGAGAAAAGAACATTCTAGGCAGGAGCACAGGAAATATAAAAGATCCATGTTGCTGTAGCAGATTAAAATGTAAATATTTTAAAACATCAAAATGGACAAAAATGCTTGGAATTTTACACTTTAAAACTCGTGTTTTCATAATTATTATGAAAGATGTGGTAAGAGCAGATTTCAGGATGTATTTACAACCACTTCTCTGTATAAACACAATGGAGTAGAGAAAATTAAATTACTCAGAATCATCATCATTTTTTTCTCCACTTAATATTGGCCTTTTTTTTTTTTTTTTTTTTTTTGAGATTCAGTCTTTCTCTGTCACCCAGGCTGGAGTGCAGTGGTGTGATCTTGGCTTACTGCAACCTCTGCCTCCTGGATTCAAACAATTCTCCTGCCTCAGGCTCCTGAGTGGTTGGGATTACAGGCGCGCGAAACCACACCCGGCTAATTTTTTTGTATTTTTAGTAGAGATGGGGTTTCACCATGTTGGTCAGGCTGATCTCAAACTCCTGACCTTGTGATCCACCCGCCTTGGCCCCCCAAAGTGCTGGGATTACAGGTGTGAGCCACTGCGCCTGACCAATATTGGCTTTTTAAAAAGGACAGTCATCTTGGTTTGCTAATACAATAATATTCACCAAATTAATGCAAATTTATGGATCTGGTGACAATTATCTTTATGTAAATTTGTGGAATTATCACTAGGACTCTAGGTTCTCTTGTTAGTATGATGTCACTTCCTAATGTCTGCTGTCTTTGGCATAAATTAAATAATATGTGCCTAAAAATTAAAGAGTTAAAAAGTATAGAATCATTAAAATTCTCATGTTGGCTAGGATTTTCCAGCTGACTGCTAAACCCACAGGACAGCTGAGTCATGAACAAACTCATTTGGTTTCCGCTAATCATTGCTCATACATTTGGAGGCATGCACTGTTTAGTCTTAAAGGGAAAGTATATAAATACTCGTTTTAAAAACCCAGAAGAGACATCATTATTCCCTCATAAACTTTAGAATACCTTCCTGAACCACAGGTTTCAACCATCTGTAGGGAAGCTTTATTAGATACTTTGATGCCTCTTTGTTCATCCCTCCAAGTCTCAGCTTAACCTCCTGTTAAGTCACTTTCATCTTGCCCAAGTCTAGGTTAGATGCCATTGCTTTATGCTTTTCTAGATGTCCAGCCTGTAGTACTCCTAAGAGAGCACATATATCACCTTATGATGACTACCTGTTTGTCTTTTCATCCCACTATGCCAGAAGATCCTTGGGGGAAAGATTGTGTCTTACGTCATTATATTTTCTATCTATAATATAGCAGGTGGCACATCATCAATGCTTAAAAAAAAATACAGTTGGTCTTAGAAAATAAAGTTATGATAAAATACATCTGATAACTAGGGGAAAAAAACTAGTTAAGTGACTAGATTTGATTCAAGATAAGAACTATGTACCCCATCCCAGAATGTGAACAAGAAACAGGATGCTATAGCAGTCTACTATAAGCAGGGAAATTTCTTGGTATGCTCTTGTATATTCTCTGAAATCCAAAAAAACTAGCTGAGTGACTAGATTTGGTTCAAGATAGGTAGCAAGATAAGAATCACTGGACACTTTAGAAAAAGGCTATCTTAGCTTATATTAACAGAATAAAATTAGTAGTCATCAGTATTACTTTTCTGTTAGGGATACTGTTAGATGCCTCACAAAAACCCCATTAGATTTTAGAGATGAAACTGAGGCTCAAAAGGATGAAAGAATTTGATTTGCCTAAGGACACAACTTATAAATTCAAAGTCTTCAAACCGTGGCATTTGTCTCTCAATAAAAAGAAGCATTTGCCAGGTGTGGTGGCTCACACCTGTAATCCCAGCACTTTGGGAGGCCGAGGTAGGCAGATCACAAGGTCATGAGATCGAGACCATCCTGGCTAATATGGTGAAACCCTGTCTCTACTAAAAAATACAAAAAATTAGCCAGGCATGGTGGCGGGCGCCTGTAGTCCCAGCTACTCAGAAGGCTGAGACAGGAGAATGGCGTGAACCCGGGAGGCAGAGCTTGCCGTGAGCCGAGATTGTGCCACTGCACTCCACACTCCAGCCTGGGCAACAAAGCGAGACTCCGTCTCAAAAAAAAAAAAAAGCATTCAGGGCCAGGCACAGTGGCTCATGCCTGTAATCCCAGCACTTTGGAATTACAGGTGGGCAGATCACTTGAGGTCAGGAGTTCGAGACCAGTCTGGCCAACATGGTGAAACCCTGTCTCTACTAAAAATACAAAAATTAGCTGGGCATACTGGCGCACACTGTAGTCCCAGCTACTCAGGAGGCTGAGGCACAAGAATTGCTTGAACCTCGGAGGTGGAGGTTGCAGCAGCCTGGGTGACAGTGAGAGTGAGACCCTGTCTCAAAAAAAAAAAAAAAAAAAAAGGGCAGCATTCAGAATAGATGAAGTAGTACTCTTCAGTACTCAATCATACAGCATCTAGAATGTTGTTTTATTTGTACTAGTTAAAAGAAATACTGACCTTGTGAAATACTTCTAGAAAAGGGTAGTTTCAGGAGTGAGGGATCTGAAAAGATTATGCTTTGAGGGACAGTGGAAAGCACTAAAGAGAATTTGCTTGGAGAGGAAACATACCTTGTGTGGCTATAGTAGTTGGAAAAAATAGGGCCAGAGGATAGAAGTTAAGGGAAGTAGATTTAGTTTGGATATGAGGTAGTATTTCTAAAAACAGAATGGCTTTTTCCAAATTCAGGACCTATATTCAAATAGTGTTACTGATGACATTTTTGTAAGCATATTACATTTCACAAGGAACTTTTCTTTTGGAGACGGAGTTTTGTTTTTGTTGCCCAGGCTGGAATGCAGTGGTGCAATCTTGGCTCACTGCACCCTCCGCCTCCCAGGTTCAAGCAATTCTCCTGCCTCAGCCTCCTGAGTAGCTGGAATTACAGGTGCCCACCACCACGCCCGGCTAATTTTTGTATTCTTAGTAGAGACGGGGTTTTGCCGTGTTGGCTAGGCCAGTGTCGAACTTCTGACCTCAGGTGATTCGCCCACCTCAGCCCCCCAAAGTGCTGGAATTATAGGCATGAGCCACCTCACCCAGACACAAGGAACATTTAAGCAAATTTGTAAGGCAATCACAAGTCTGGGGTAGGTGGTAGCATTATTACTGTTTTTCAAATGCAGATATTAAGAGATTTTGATTTGTCCAAGATGTTCTGCAGCACGTTATTGGTAGGACCAGAATGTGATCCCAAGTCTGCTGACCCATGATCTCATGCTGTTTCCACTTTAATAGGCAGATGACCATGTATCATGAATGCTATAGAGGAAATAGCCATATTTGGGAAGGAACTTAGACTATGTATGATTGTCAGTTTCTTCTGATTTTGAAAATCTTTGATTTTCTGAAGATTGAAATTCCACCTCATTCGCTTGTTCACTACTTCTTTGAAGACTCCTCCCAACCTGTTTTCCAATTAAATATGTTTGTCTTTAAATTTTCTTTCCGTTTTCCCCCGTATTATCTCATAGTTTCTAGAAAGTCTCGTTCTGTCTCTTTAGATTCCAATGTTTTACAGTCCCATGCCTGCTCTTAATGACTTCTTCTACTGTGTCTTCAGGAAGCCAAAAAACCTAATAAATTTCTGCCAGGAGCAGTGGCTCATGTCTGTAATCCCAGCACTTTGGGAGGCTGAGGCAGGCAGATCACTTGAGCCCAGGAGTTTGAGGCCAATCTGGGCAACATGGTGAAACCCTGTCTCTACAATAAATGTAAAAATTAGCTGGGTGCGGTGGCATGTGCTTGTCTTGCCAGCTACTGGGTGGGGTGGGGACGGGGGCGGCTGAGGTGATCACTTGAGCCCAGGAGGTCAAGGCTGCAGTGAGCCGTGATCCCGCCACTGCACTCCAGCCTGCGTGACAGCGAGAACTTGTCTCAAAAAAAAAAGAAACAAAAACTTACTTTACAGCTACTTGTTCACTATACTTCATCCACATTGGTCTACACTTCTTCAAGTTGGAATCAGTTTCTCCTCTGTTCCCAAGGTGGTGTTTGCCCCTCAGTTGAGCATTTAAGTCATTTTGTTTTACTATACAGCTATTTAAAGCTTCAAAAGCTCTGTAAACATATAATAAATGGAATTCCATTGACATTCAAGCCTTACCTATTTCCTGAGCTGCTTCAACTTATCCTGCCTACCCTACTTTAATTCTGTTAAAGTAATTGAATATCATTCTTCTCTTAATAGTTCTCCCTCAATCTTCACTGATTTCCTTGTGTTTATAGAATAAAGTCCACTTGTTATTTTGACAGTCAGTTCAAGATCCACAAATTAGTCTTTACCCTTACATCCTTGTTTCCCACTGCTGCTTTAAAGTAAGTCTTTTATACCAGTCAGGCTGGTCTGTTCACTATTCCTGAATGTTTTTCTCCATTCTTTTGTTATTGGCACCCCCTCTACCCTCCGCAGTGTCTTTGCTACCTTTCTTTTTCTACTGTGTGCAAATTCTACCTGACCTTCAAGATGTCTTCTCTAAACATTCTAATCTTTGGCCGGGCGCGGTGGCTCAAGCCTGTAATCCCAGCACTTTGGGAGGCCGAGACAGGCGGATCATGAGGTCAGGAGATCGAGACCATCCTGGCTGACACGGTGAAACCCCATCTCTATTAAGAAATACAAAAACTTAGCTGGGCGAGGTGGCGGGCGCCTGTAGTCCCAGCTACTCGGGAGGCTGAGGCAGGAGAATGGCGTAAACCCGGGAGGTGGAGCTTGCAGTGAGCTGAGATCTGGCCACTGCACTCCAGCCTGGGCGACAGAGTGAGACTCCATCTCAAAAAAAAAAAAAAAAAATTCTAATCTTTGAACTTTTAGTAAATAAGGGTGTATTATTTGGTACTTTATCACTTACTGATCTATGACTCTTTGTGGTTATTTTTGGACATTATTTAGCTTTTCAAGTGTACATGTATTTCATCTCCCTCATTCAATTGGTAATAGTTACTAAGGTAGACCAGCAGTCACAAATAAACTTTCTCCTTTGGAATCTGTTATCAGTTTTCAATGTGAACTTGGATAGTTCATGTTTTTTAGATTGTGTATCTGTAAAGTAAGAGGTTGAAATGAATTTCTTAAACTATTCTGTGTGTTCCACTAAGAGAAGGAAAAACATTCCTAGTTAAAATTTAAAGATAGGTAATAAATAAATACTTTTAAAATGTAAAATATATCATTTGTTACATTGTGAAAAATACTGTGGTATAAAATAAAGTAGGGAAGGAGGGAGGATGTTGCAGTTTTAAATAAATGGACAGAGAAGCCTCATGGAGAAGGTGATGTTTGAGTAAAGATCTGAAGGGATACTGAACATGGTGACTCACACCTGTAATCCCAACACTTCAGGAGGCCAAGGCCAGAGAATCACTTGGGCCCAGGAAGTTAAGACCGGCCTAGGCAACATACTGAGACCCTGTCTTCACAGAAAATAAAATAAAATTAGCCAGATGTGGTAGCACACACCTGTGGTCCCAGGTACTAGGGAGGATGAGGTGGGAGGATCTCTTGAAGCCAGGATGTTGAGTTGGCTGTGAGCCATGATCACACCATTACACTCCTGCCTAGCTGACGGAACCAGACCGTGTTAGAAAAAAAGACCTGAAGGAGGTGTAGGAGCAGATACCTTGGAGAAGAACATTCTAAGCAGATGGAACAACCTGTTCAAAGGCCCTGAGGTAGAATGTGCTTGTGTTTTTGAGAACTGACAAAGAGTTCAGAATGTATCTGTAGCATGATTAAGTGGAAGAGTAGTTGGATAAGTCAGAGAGGTCATTGAGGATGGGCTTGTTGTAGGGGTGGATAAATCTTTGAAAAAACTTCACGTTTTTTGTTATACTTACCGATATTTCCTATGAAATACCTCACATAGAGATATAATTCAGTTGTGATATAACCATCGAGCATCCAGGAATAGGGTAGTTTTAACTGCATTTTGGGAATTTTGGCTGGGTTCAGTGGCTCACGTCCATAGTCCCAGAACTTTGGGAGGCTGAGGTGGGCAGATCACTTGAGGTCAGGAGTTTGAGACCAGCCTGGCCAACGTGGCAAAACCCTGTCTCTACTAAAAATACAAAAATTAGCCAGGCGTGGTCACGTGCACCTGTAATTCCAGCTACCCTGGAGGCTGAGGCATAGAAATTGCTTAAACTTGGGAGGCAGAGGTTGCAGTGAGCAGAGATCCTTCCACTGCACTCCAGCCTGGGTGGTGGAGTTAGACTGTGTCTCAAAAACAAACAAACAAAAACAAAAAACAAAACAAACAAATACTAGCTGGGACACACCTGTAGTGGTGTGTCCTTTAGTGGCACACACTTGTAGTCATAGCTACTTGGGAGGCTGAGGCAGGAGGATCGCTAGAGTCCAGGAGTCTGAGGCTGCAGAGAGATATAACTGTACCACCACACTCCAGCCTGGGTGACAGAGAGCCTCTTAAAAATTGTTTTAAATTAAGAAAAAGGAAATTTTTATATTCTACTTTGAAGAAGTATAATAACTCAAGAATACACCAAAGATGAGAGTGGTCTCATCTTAGTGGACTACCTGTATTTTGGTTCTTTTGCTTTAGGGTTTATAATTATAACTTACTTATTTATTTATTTACCATAGGTAAACTAACATGGATTTTTCCAAGCTACCGAAAATACTCGATGAAGATAAAGAAAGCACATTTGGTTATGTGCATGGGGTCTCAGGACCTGGTAAGTAATACATCATAATCTCAAAATAAGGATATCTAACTTTGATTAATGTCTTTTCAAAATATTTTACATAGAAATATACAACTTTCTGTTTACCTGCATAAATTCCGTTTGTCATTAGGAGATCTCATAGTGACTGTAAGACTTAAGTAGAATCTGTATCATAAGGGCTCATCTAGCATTGATTGTCTAAATTTGATAATTATTGAGGTGCTGCTTTGTGATATCCTGTTTATGTAAATGTTCAACCAGTGTTCAGTTTTATATGTCTTAATTTTTTGTTAAATTTGAGGTAAAAAACCTATGAAGTATATTGCTTTTAATATGTAATATCTTGCATATAGCAGGCATTCAGTAAATGTTAATTTGGTTTGAACTTTAACAATTCAAATGCTCAGAGCATTTCTCAGTAATATTAGCTTTTGCCTTTTGCATTTATGAAACTTTTTGAATGGTTAAGTGTCTTATTAACTACCTGTGCGAAAGAAGTTTTAGTACCCAAACTTTGTGTCCATTCTGCCAAAACGTGGAGTGCTGCTTTTTAAATAATAAATCTTGCGCCAGTATTTGTTTTGTTATTGAATACTCCCTCTACAAAATGTGATTCACAGTCACAGTTTCTCTAAGTAAAGCCTGCTTAGTGATGTATTATCCTTCAAACCTCATGCTATATAGTCTTTTTCTTGTTCCAGTTGCAGTAGTGGTGATGACAGTTTTTTGATGTTTATGCAAATGAAAACTGTCAGTCACTGTGCCCCTTTTTTCTCCCCCAAGAACTTGGTGTTTGAGCTTGATTTCATTGGCAAGTCATTAAAAGGTTATCAGTATCTTTTGCCATGCAGAGAAATAATTGTCCTCTCAATGATCGTAAGGGTCTTTAGGAAGGACAGGCTAAACCCAAGAACTTTGAGAGAAAAAGCAAAAGAACATCAAAGAGTTCAGGAAAAAATATTCTGTGAAACTGTGTAGTAAACTGCTCCTGGAAACAAATTTTTTTTTTAATTGTTTTAGATTTTACTTTAAGTTCTGGGATACATGTGCAGAAAGTGTAGGTTTGTTACATAGGTATACATGTGCCATGGTGGCTTGCTGCACCTACCAATCTGTTATATAGGTTTTAAGCCCCACATGCATTAGGTATTTGTCCTAATGCTCTCCCTCCCCTTGCCTCCTGCAATTTTTAACTCTTAAGTACTTAATAAGGCAGTGGAACAATGGCATCCTTTTTTGGCTTATGAAATATGATTTTTAAATTTCACTATCTCTGGTATTTCAGTGCATCTTAATTCTTAAGTAATCAGTATAGAGGTAAATATTTACAGAATGAATAAGTCTTCATTGTTTTAACACAGGTTAATTAACTCATAAAACTTTAATAGTTTCCACTGAAGTATTACCTGTTACATAGTTCTAATCAGTTGTATCACAAGGCTAAATATTAAAAATTGGTTTATTCTTACACGTGTCTAAAAATATGGCAACCTTGCCTCCCTGCTAGAAAAGTAATTTTTGCTTACTAGACAACATGGTCCAAAATAGTAAGTTCAGTAAATGGAATTCTATTGATAATTTTTTACCCAATGGTGGTGACTGATTGTAAATATCCTTATGGCCTATGAAAAAAATTTTGTAGATGTGTGTGTGAGTTTTTCTAGTAGAGCTATTATTAGTTTTTCAAAAGGGTCCGTGTCCCAGAATAGTTTTAAGAACCACTGCTGTAAGTTGTTAGAAAGTAAAGATGTTCCTTTAGGTCTGTCTCTCAAAGGAAATGGTAACAGCATAGCAAAGTGATAATTGTGTGGCATTCCACCATACTACTAGCCAAACCATTTATTCCAATTTCTACTTTTAAAAGTTTTTTTATTGTTCCAAAGCCTTTACCCCATATATCATAGCAACTCTCAGAACATACTTGAATCCTACCAGGTAAGTTTGCCATGCAGAACTTGAAATGTTTGAAAAGTTTTCATGTATATTATGTAAATAAATAATCTTTGGCTTATCTGTTTATATTATACACTAAAAATGTATCTATGTGAAACTACCAGTATGTTCAATAGTAGGTTTTTATCCTTCTTATGAATATATGAGAGAGGCACAATACTGGGTTTATTGGGTGTTTTAATAATTTGTGACTATTCACAGAACACTAGAGTTTTAAGTCATCAAAATAGTCTTTTGTTCTCTTCAGTGGTTACAGCCTGTGACATGGCGGGTGCAGCCATGTATGAGCTGGTGAGAGTGGGCCACAGCGAGTTGGTTGGAGAGATTATTCGATTGGAGGGTGACATGGCTACTATTCAGGTGTATGAAGAAACTTGTATCCTTTTTGGCTCAATTTCCTGCCACTTTCTATATTTCAAAATTTAAGGATTTAGGCCAGGCACAGTGCCTCACACCTGTAATCCCAGCACTTTGGGAGGCCGAGGCAGACGGATCACCTGAGGTCAGGAATTTGAGACCAGCTTGGCCAACATGGTAAAACTCCATCCCTAATAAAAATACGAAAATTAGCTGGGCATAGTGGCAGGCGCCTGTAATTCCAGCCACTCGGGAGACTGAGGCAGGGGAATCGCTTGAACCCCGGAGGAGGGAGGTTGCAGTGAGCCAAGATTGCACCGCTGCACTCCAGCCTGGGCGACAGAGTGAGACTCTGTCTCAGAAAAGAAAAAAAAAAAGTAAGGATTTAAGCCAAAGGTAGAAGCAGCAAAGCAGCAACAACTAATGTTATTAGAAGCATGAAATGCTGGTGTTATGAAGAGACCTAAATTATACAGGAGTACGTTACAGAAAGAGAGAAAGGTACTATGAATTAATATTCTTATTTTAAGAAATTAGTATCTTCTGAACTTTCATTGCTCTTACTGCTTCAGTAATTCATGAACTTCAGGGGGATCAACTGAACTTTTTCTTCAGTGGGACACATACTGTAGAAGAAAGCGTAAACAGAATAACAATATTGATTTGTGAAGTTAAAATTCTCCAATTATGATTTCGGTTTAAAGTAGTAAGTCCACAAATAAATTGGTCACCATAATAGCACTGAGTGACGTATTACGTTTCAGTTTTATTACTAGGAAAGCTTTACTGTTTGGTTATCATAATTTTGGCTTTTAAACATAGTATTTATTTTCAATTTTCTATGAAAAATAAGCATAAAGGGTTAAGCCTAGTGAAGAAGAATCACTTTTTTAGTGCTTCTATATGTGTTTTACTTTGATTCTCAAAATCAGCATTAATTATTTGAGTATTTAATCAAGATTTATTTGGTATGATGTTTTTGCCATTCTAAAACACATGCATGCAGATAACTACTCTCTCTATAGTACTAGGTGCCAATTTAAAATGAAATCATCTAAAAATTTTAAATAAAAATAGAAGTTTTTGTAGCTATGAAATCGTAACTAATCAGAAATATTTTTTCTATTGTTACTTTTATCTTTTGTTTAATCTTTTACATGGCTTGAAGATTTAAAATAAATGAAAATGTAAACAGTGACAACCCTCCTTGCCTTTGTTGTCTTGTATCTAGCCATTTATCAAAACACATACATACTTCCATGCACACATGCAACCACATTTATAGCTCCCTTTATTGTATATCCTCCTAGTTTAGTAATTACAGACATGAACAAATACAAATATTTGTATTTTTCTTTCCTTTTTCTCTCTCTATATGTATTTGTTTTTTGTTTGTTTGTTTTTTTGAGATGGAGTCTTGCTCTGTCGCCCAGGCTGGAGTGCAGTGGCACGATCTCGGCTTACTGCAACCTCCGCCTCCCAGGTTTAACCTATTCTCTGCCTCAGCCTCCCGAGTAGCTGGGATTCCAGGCGTGTGCCACCACACCCAGCTAATTTTTTGTATTTTTAGTAGAGACGGGGTTTCACCATCTTGGCCAGGCTGGTCTTGAACTCCTGACGTCGTGATCCACCCGCCTCGGCCTCCCAAGATAGCATATTATATGTACTGTTATACACCTTGCTTTTTTTCACTTAAAAGTGTATGTATTCTAGAAGATAAATAGATATGTGATAAATATAGTAAAATGCTAAAGGTAGACTCTAACTGGTAGAGATTGGAAGTCCACTGTAAAATTCTTTCAACTTTGTTGTTGTTCAGAAGATTTTCATAATCAAAATTGGAAATGAAAATACATAGTTTAGAGATATTTCTAGAGGAATTCATGATAACTCTGGTTCTTTTTTTTACAGCCATATAATAATTCCATCATATAAATGTACCATTATTTACTTAATATCTTAATGATAGAAGTTTTGGTTTCTAGTCTTTGGTTGTTATAAACAGTGCTACAGTGTAAGTATAGTAAGAATTCACAGAAGTTGGATTCCTAGGTCAAGACTTACCCATTTTGAATTTTGATAAATATTGCTAAATTGCTCTCAGGAAAAGTTGTACTGATTTTACTCCTGTCAACAAATGTGTGAGAATAAAGTGGACTCATTATGCTTATTTATATGTTTTATTCTTATTTGTATGTTTTCAAAATAACTTTATTTTTAAGATTTTAGGTTTTGTCCCAGTACTAATACCCTTATCAGGAGACTGATTCCTTAGCCGTATATGTGAAGCAATGTATTAACGAGAGGGTTTTGCTTCTATTTTTAGCCCTGTGGTTTCCAAACTTTGCAGAGGCATTCTGAGAAGCTGCAGCAAACTCATGTGGTGCCAGGATATTTAAAATTTTTGAGGCAAACACAGGAATGTTAGACATATTGTCAGACACCACATGAACTAGTAGCTTGAGATAATAAACAGTTTCATTATGTTGCTGTACTATATTTTTGTCAGTGATGTCATATCTTTGCAAAGCTGAGTTTTTGGCAGTTGCTAAGCTACAAAAGCAAGTATAATGTGAAAATCAAAATGGAACAGGTTTCCAATCTGATTCCAAGATTGGAAAATTATATAGTTCCCCAAGTGCATATACATTCATAAGAATTATGGATATTTAGAACTGAAATTAATATTCTTTTTTTTTCAACTTATGCATATATTTTTCTCAAATTGCTACTCAGTTGTTAGGACATATATACATATTAGGTTATTTAGACATAACTATTTAATAAATGCAAGTGTTAGATATATCTTTTGTCCTGGGACACTGAAAAAAATTACTGAAAACACTACAAATCCTGTGAACTGAGAAAGTTTGGGAACTTCTGTTTTCACTTCTTGAGTGGCATTTCCTTGTTAAACCGTGGTATTTCCTGTTAATAGTGTCTTTAAACCTTCGTAGTAGGTTTTCCTTAGCTGCTGTTTTTAGCTGGTGTTTCTGTTGGAGATCCTGTACTTCGCACTGGTAAACCCCTCTCTGTAGAGCTTGGTCCTGGCATTATGGGAGCCATTTTTGATGGTATTCAAAGACCTTTGTCGGATATCAGCAGTCAGACCCAAAGCATCTACATCCCCAGAGGAGTAAACGTGTCTGCTCTTAGCAGAGATATCAAATGGGACTTTACACCTTGCAAAAACCTACGGGTATGTCTGTGTAACCAAGAATTTCTGAAGTTCTTGAAAGAATATAAAATGAATGTTTAGTAAACTACATTGTACTGTTAGTCCAAATAAAAATAGACTACAGAAGCATAGTTTAAATTTTTTCTTAACTCTACTTTGTGGGATTTTAGAACTAATGTTTTATTGATAAGTCAGGTAAATGATTTAAATTATAGCAGCAGGGGCAAGTCTACTTGACATTTATTTGAAAATTAAACAGCAAATACATTTATCCTCTAGGTTGGTAGTCATATCACTGGCGGAGACATTTATGGAATTGTCAATGAGAACTCGCTTATCAAACACAAAATCATGTTACCCCCACGAAACAGAGGAACTGTAACTTATATTGCTCCACCTGGGAATTATGATACCTCTGTAAGTATCATTTGAACTTTATCCTGCAGAGTGGCTCTATTTTTATATGACAGCTGCCCAGTTTTAGTGCCCTAAGTAATTAAACGATTGATATTTAATATGTAAGTTTTGAGTAACTCCTATAATTTTTGAAGGTTTTTTGTTTGTTTTTAACTTGGATTCAGGGATAAAAAAGCAGAACATAGTATTTCTTTTTAAAGAAATGTAACAGTTTTCTACCATCTTAACTGATGCTACATTTATTTAAAGCCCTAATTGTTTAGGCATAGAATAGACTTTGATTTTAATGGTGTATTAATATTCACATAATAATTATGTAATAGGACTGGGCGCGTAGTCTCACACCTGTAATCCCTGCACTTTGAGAGGGCGAGGCGGGCAGATCACGAGGTCAGGAGATCAGGACCACCCTGACCAATATGGTGAAACCCCGTCTCTACTAAAAATACAAAAATTAGCCAGGCGTGGTGGCGGGCGCCTGTAATCCCAGCTACTCAGGAGGCTGAGG
>NW_012108419.1:424926-427474 GCF_000951045.1 Mandrillus leucophaeus
TTTTTTTTTTTTTTTTTTGAGATGGACTCTTGCTCTGTCACTCTGTCACCAGGCTGGAGTACAGTGGGGTGATCTCTGCTCACTGCATCCTCCGCCTCTTGGGTTCAAGCGATTCTCCTACCTCAGCTTTCCAAGTAGGTGGGATTACAGGTGCCTGCCACCACACTCGGCTAATTTTTGTTTTTTTAGTAGAGATGGGGTTTCATCATGTTGACCAGGATGGTCTTGATCTGCTGACCTCATGATCTGCCCACCTCAGTCTCCCAGATTGCTGAGATTACAGGCGTGAGCCACCGTGCCCAGCCTAATTTAAAAAAATTTTTTTTAGAGACAGGATCTCATTCTGTTGCCCAAGCTGGTCTTGAACTTCTGTACTCAAGTGATCCTCCTGCCTTGGCCTCCCAAAAGTGCTGGGATCACAGGCATAAGCTGTAATCCATGCCTGGCACTGGATTAAAACTTAGACCTTTAATGTTATTTACAGTCACATAATACACATTAGGCTCGTAATCTTTATGGGTATGAAGATAACTTTATTGAAAAGACTATCATAGCATATAATTTTCTCCCAATAAAATGTGATAAGAAATAGTAATTTTTTAATCATTTCATAAGAGTAAGACTGTGCTCTATCAGTTATGGAGAACAAGAGTTAAGATAGGGATTTGGGGAAATCAACTAGATTTGCACACTAGTTTGGAGACTCACTCCCAATGGAGCAACTCCCCTAAAGCAGATAATTCAAATTCATATTTCAACAAAATTAGAGATTTCTGTAGGGCCATGGACATTGGCGCTATTTGTGAATGTTTGAAAGCATCTCAATGTTCACAAATGTTATTGTATTACTCGTTACCTTTTTGCTTAAATGTATCACCTTCCTAACCCCAAGGAGAATCGGGTTACTTTGATTTTGAAGGAAGAAATGTTCACAAATTTGACCATACTAAAATCGTACTGTATTTTTATAGGATGTTGTCTTGGAGCTTGAATTTGAAGGTGTAAAGGAAAAGTTCACCATGGTGCAAGTATGGCCTGTACGTCAAGTTCGACCTGTCACTGAGAAGCTGCCAGCCAATCATCCTCTGTTGACTGGCCAGAGAGTCCTTGATGCCCTTTTTCCGTAAGTTTGAGATGTGTCCCATGATTTTCCCTCAGAGTTATTATATGTGCTTATGTTTTTATTATCTTCATAGATAAAGGGTTTATGTGTTTAACACTGTAATACATTATCTAGAGTAATAATGGTGAATTAAATATTTTTCTATTGCTAGCACTTACTATAAATTCAAACCATTGAAGATTTACTTTTTTCATGGTTGCCCACAGAAAGCATTATTTCTGAAACTTTTCTGGAAAAATTAAATTTGCTGAAGAAAATCTGTACCAAAACAGTATAACTGTGTTTCTTTTTTTTTCTAGTTGAGACAGGATCTCACTCACCCAGGCTAGAGTGCAGTGGCGTGATCTCAGCTCACTGCAACCTCTGCCTCCCAGGCTCAAGCAATCCTCCTCCTGCCTCACCCTCCCGAGTAGCTGGGACCACAGGCATGCACCACCACACCTAGCTAATTTTTTGTATTTTTGGTAGAGACCAGGTTTGACTATGTTGCCTAGGCTGATCTCAAACTTCTGAGCTCAAGTCATCCACCTGCCTTGGCCTCCCAAAGTTCTAGGATTACAGGCGTGAGCCACTGCACCTGGCCACGATGTTTCTTAAGTTATCCTAGACTGGAAACCAAGACAGAAGCCCCACCCAAATAACTGGGATAACATTTGGAAGAGGGAAAGAAAATAGTACAGATTGTGCTTCTAAATGCTATAGTGCACCCATACCTCTGCAGAAACACAGCTTTAATCTGATTTTTGGTGAAGGAAATCTCTGCAGTCATCACGTGATCCAGGGGATCAATTTAGTCCCAAACTCCATCCCAAACTGAGAAGCAAGCAACATGAATACCTAACTTTAAGTTTGATGCTGGATCTGCTTCTAGATTTAAAATTATTAAATAATTCAGATGACAGAGCAAGGGGGAAGATGCCCTATTTCATGGCAAAGAAGTAAATACTCCAATATCTATAGCTTTCAACTGATGTAAATTTTTGGCTTAAGCCTTTCTGTAACCAATTGTATAATTTTATGGTAAACTAGTATTGTGATGTACAAAGTTCAAATGATTTAAGTATAAATTATTACCAAGCAATTTATTAGGTTACTCAGTAAACCAAAAGCATGCACAGGAATAGATTTCCCAGTATAAAGTGTGTATTTAATTTATTTGCATGTGTAACTTTTTCAAAACAAAGAATTGTGGTATAATTAAAAAAACAGTAGATTTATGTCACCATAAATTGATGATTTCTATTAAAAGTAATGGTAAAAACTGTCATTATTTTTGCACTGACTAAATAAAATCAACTGGGCTCTCTCTGCTGCCCAGCAATCTTTCTTAATTTGTTGTCTGCTCTTTCCATTTTCTACGACTGCTTAAAAAACCATAAACCATCTCCTCTCTCTCTCTCTCTCTCTCTCTCTCTCTCTCTCTCT
>NW_012108419.1:429894-430479 GCF_000951045.1 Mandrillus leucophaeus
AAAAAAAAAAAAAAAAAGAAAATATGTATTATATCTTCAGAATAAATGAATATAAGACATTTATAGAGCCGCCTCAATTTTTTTAATGATCATAAAATGATCTTATACTACCTTTTTTCACTACATATTTTATCATTGATCTAGTTTTAAATATAGTTGTACCTTTGTAACTTGAGTTATCAGCTTTGAATTAATATATTTTGTCTGGGGGTATAAAAGATAAGACAATTCATGTGTTAATGACCTTCCATCTTTGGTTCCATTTCCATCCCAGCTTTTATGTCTACATTTTCAGGATTTATAAAACTTACATTCTGTTCTGTAGCCATAAAGCCAATATTTGAATTAACTGTAGATCTACATTAAAATGGAGTTAATGCTCACTAGCAGTCCTTGGCTATAATTTCTCCATTTCTTTATTGGCTAAGATTTGACTTTTGGAAGTTTCTTCAAGAAGATTTCTGGCAACTATGTTCTCTGAATTCTTGTTTCTTCATAAATTTGATTTTTTTTTCTACTGCCTTTAAACTTTAATAGTAGTTTGGCTGAGTATAAAATTCCTGATCAGCCGGGCGCGGTGGCTCA
>NW_012108419.1:435284-437511 GCF_000951045.1 Mandrillus leucophaeus
CTCTCTCTCTCTCTCTCTCTCTCTCTCTCTCTCTCTCTGTAAGAGACAGGTTATCACTCTGTGGCCCAGGCTGGAATGTAATGCCTAGATCATAGTTCACTGTAACCTCAAACTCCAGGGCTCCAGTTATCCTCCTGTCCCAGCCTTCTGAATAGCTAGGCCATAGACATGCACCACCATGACCTTCTAATTTCTAAATTTTTTTGTGGAGACAGAGTCTCGCTCTTTTGCCCAGGCTAGTCTTGGGCTCAGGCAGTCCTCCCACCTGTCTCCCAAAGCATTGGGATTACAGGCATAAGCCTCTGTGCCTAGCCTTATTTTATCTTATTATTTTCTTATATCTCTCTTCTCCAGTTTATGGAATATATTTCGTAGTGCTTTCTATCTTGTGTTTTTGTGTTCCTTACCTACTTTATTTATTTTTATTTAGTTTTATTTTTTTTGAGATGGAGTTTTTTGCTCGTCACCCAGGCTGGAGTGCAAAGGCGCGATCTCAGTTCACTGCAACCTCCGCCTCTCAGGTTCAAGCAGTTCTCCTGCCCCAACCTCCAGAGTAGCTGGGATTACAGGTGCCCACCACCACACCCGGCTAATTTTTCTTTTTCTTTCTTTTTTTTTTTTTGTATTTTTAGAAGAGACGGAGTTTTACCATGTTGGCCAGGCTGATCTCGAACTCCTGATCTCAGATGATCCACCTGCCTCGGCCCCTCAAAGTGCTGCTGGGATTACAGGCGTGAGCGACTGTGCCCAGCCCCTACTTTATTTATTAATATCTATTAGCAAGTCAAGTAATCCATACTTTGTTTTCTTTCTTTAGGTGTGTCCAGGGAGGAACTACTGCTATCCCGGGAGCCTTTGGCTGTGGAAAGACAGTGATATCACAGTCTCTATCCAAGTATTCTAACAGTGATGTAATCATCTACGTAGGATGTGGTGAAAGAGGAAATGAGATGTCTGAAGTCCTCCGGGACTTCCCAGAGGTCTGTATAAAGCTTCAAATAATATCCTAGAGAAAATACCACTAATCAATGTTCATTGACAATTAATAAAGCTTTGTGTTGGGTCTGGAGCAATGCTGTCATGCATCAAGGATCTTTAAGGAATTTTAAAATTATATTTGTAATTAATTTGTATATTCAAGAAAAGAAATTTTAATTCTTTTTGTGTGTGTGATGGAGTTTCGCTCTTTTTGCCCAGGCTGGAGTGCAGTGGCACCATCTCAGCTTACTGCAACCTCTGCCTCCCAGGTTCAAGCGATTCTCCTGCCTCAGCCTCCTGAGTAGCTGGGATTATAGGCGCACGCCACCACGCCCAGCTAATTTTGTATTTTTAGTAGAGACGGGGTTTCCACCATGTTGGCCAGGCTGGTCTTGAACTCCTAACCTCCAGTAATCGACCCACCTCAGCCTCCCAAAGTGCTGGAATTATAGGCATGAGCCACTGCTCCTGGCCAGGAATTTTAATTCCTAAGTCAAACAATTGAAAGTTTCTTTTTATGGTCTGATGGTTTTTACTTATTGAGAGAAAGATGAAATAAAACATTTATAGATGTGAACTTTGCATATGATTTATGATCTAGATTATTATAGTAATATTTCTTTTTTCATAAAATATTTATTTTATTTATGAAATTGAAATAATATCTATCTTCTTCATAGCACTGTGGAACAGGGAAGAGAGGTTGGAGTGGTTGGGAATATTACTTTAGGGACACTGATTATAAGAGGCATTAAATATGGGCAAAAGTTTAAAAAAAAAAAAAAAGAAAAAGATGGAGGGCTAAAATGTTACCTTAAAAATTGGAGATTCACTAATATGTATTTTACCTCTAGCTCACAATGGAGGTTGATGGTAAGGTAGAGTCAATTATGAAGAGGACAGCTTTGGTAGCCAATACCTCCAATATGCCTGTTGCTGCTAGAGAAGCCTCTATTTATACTGGTGAGTATATAATTGGAATAAAAGCAGTTAATATCTGTTCTTAAGTGTAAAGCTGGCACCAAACTTTTCTAAAGAACTTTTTGCTTTCATTCTAAAATGTCTCTGTACATATAAGCACATTCCTAGCTTTTAAAAAATATTTTACTTGGCCAGGTGCGGTGACTCAATGGCTGTGATCCCAGTACTTTGGGAGGCCCAGGCGGGCAGATCACTTGAGGTCAGGAGTTCAAGACCAGCCTGGCCAACATAGTGAAACCCTGTCTCTACTAAAAATACAAAAAATTGG
>NW_012108419.1:438311-467636 GCF_000951045.1 Mandrillus leucophaeus
GTCTCTGCTAAAAAATACAAAAAACTAGCGCCTGTAGTCCCAGCTACTCGGAGGCTGAGGCAGGAGAATGGCATGAACCCGGGAGGCGGAGCTTGCAGTGAGCTTAGATCTGGCCACTACACTCCAGCCTGGGCGACAGAGCGAGACTCCGTCTCAAAAAAAAAAAAAAAATTCCTGATCAATATTTCTTTCTTCCAGAACTAGTATTAAATGCTGGGGACATTAAAAGCTGAGGCTGGCCTGCTTTTTTTCCTTTTGTAGGTGATTTTTCTCTTTTCCCAAAAGACTTTCTCTTTAACTTTGAAGTCTCTTAACTTTATTAGGATATATCCCAATATTGGTAGTTTCATTAAATTGTTCTGGAGACATAATGTACCCTTTTAATCTATGAAATATGTCTTTTATTTTGGAAAAATTTAGAAAATTGCATCTGAAACTTTTTCTCTTTCATTATGGCTATCTTCTTCAAATATACCAACTGGACATATTAGATTTTTGTTATCTGTTTTCCATGTGCATTATTTCCTCTCTGATCCTTTTTATTTAGCCTTTTGTCTGTTCACAGGATAAATGGTATTTATTGTTTGTGTTGCTTCTAATGAAACTTTCACTTCTATTTCTTTTTGTTCTGCCAGCTCATGAAATAACTCTTCTTATCTTGCTCCATATGCCTTGAGATTTTATTTTGTAGTAGGCTGCATTATTATAGGGTTTTTTTTTTTTTTTTTTTTTTTTAACCTGTGGTCACAGTTTTCATTTATTCTTTGGCAAGTTATTTGACCATCATTGTATTCTTCTCTTCTGTCTTTTTTCTTATTTTATCTTTGTTTAGATATTGTATACCGTTGTTTGTTATTACTGTTACTCATCTTTGTAGGAGATGGGAGGGGTGGCTGTGACTGCGTCCTGGGTAGTAGGAATTCTTCATGGTAACTTGTGAAGTTTACTATGGCATGCAGCTGTGTAAAAAAGCTATTTTACTCTTCTTGCCTAATACCAGAAATTAGCAGCTGTAAGACCATTCACAGTGAATTCTTCCCCTCTGCCTGACTCACTTTTCACTTAGTGAAAATAGGGAGTACCTACTTTTGTTTTATTCATCCCCATCTCCCTGCTTCTCTTTGATGCCAAACTGGGTACAAGGAACTCCTGCAACTGGCCATGTAGCTTTTTGCAGTGTTCCAAACAAAGCACTGTTGCTCCTCAGGATGTACCTTCAAGTTTGAAGAAGCTTTATCTGAAACCTGTAGGTCTGTCAGAATTGTCACTTACTCATGTGTATCTGTCTTTTCTGCCATTTCTTTCTAATATCACAAGTATCTGTGACATTTCATCACAGATTTAAAATACAGCGTGCTTGTATAAGAAAGGATCTGTTCTTATTAGATTGGAATATGTGGTAATCATTGTGTTGTTGAAGCCTTAATATTGATAATGTTTCCTAAAGACTTTCTTCATGAGACCATTTTATAGATGCCTCAACAGTCAGTATTTTTTATTCTGAATGCAATATGATAAATAGTAAAGTGCTGAATTTTCCATTAATTATGTTAATTTTACTTATATAAACCTCTGTTTCTTTACCAGTAAAATAAAGAAACCAAGGCATTAGATTTTGGAGCTTTTATAACTATACATTTTTCCTAGTATCTTAGAGTTTCATAACACTTTGTACTTTTTAGATGACATTTATTTAATTCACTTCATCTGCTATATATAAGTATATAGGGCAGGCATTATTCCATTTTTAATAGGTTAGGAAGCCACACTGGGAGATCGAGTTATTTTGCTAAGGTTAATGACAGAATAGGAACTAGAACCCAACACCCATTTCTGTATATTAGCTGCTTATAAGTGGTTTACTGTCTAAATTTACAGGATAGGACCTGATCTGCATAGCAGAATAATCTGGACAATTGAGATATTACTCATTTTAATAACATTTGTTACTTTTGAAAAGTAACCACCCAAGCTGATTGGTTAAGGGTTACTTTTGCATGCATACATGCTTGTGTGTGTGTATGTGATATATATAGAGAAGCTACATTTGAAAATTAATTTCAGACTTAATTATTTCAACAAATAGAGAAAGTCATTTCCTACTTTCTAAAATGTGCATTATATTAGGGTAAGCTAGGCTATGGCATCAAATAATTCCAAATGTATATTTGCTCAGTATAATAGATGTTTATTTCAAGTGTTCAGGGGACTCTTTACTCTGTCATCCTGGGCCACGATCCAGGCTGAAACGAACTCTACCATTTTCAACACATGGCTTCCAAGACTGCTGGGAGTTCTCTCCATTTCAGTAGGCCAGAAGGAAGAAAGAGTATGGAAGAGTATGTGACTTGCCTGGCCATAGAACACATTATTTTGACTTGAGTTTTCTTAGCCAGAGATCAGTTACTTGGCCATATCTAAATGCACAGGATGCTAGGAAACAGTTCAGTGTGTGCCCAGAAAAAGAGGAAGAGCAGCTTTGAGGGAGCCGTTAGCAGTCTATGTTGTGTGCTTTTTGCTTTAAAGTTTTCTTAAGGGTGGAAAGATCGAGGATTTTATATGCTAGCTTTGTAACTTATAATAATATTCTTCCCAATTTAGGAATCACACTGTCCGAATACTTCCGTGACATGGGCTATCATGTCAGTATGATGGCTGACTCTACCTCTAGATGGGCTGAGGCCCTTAGAGAAATCTCTGGTCGTTTAGCTGAAATGCCTGCAGGTAAGTCTGTGTATTGCTTATCATGTAAACAAGGCTGATAGGATTTTCAGGGCTGGCTTAGAAACTCTGTTTTAAAATTTCTTTTCCTTTTTCAGATAGTGGATATCCAGCCTATCTTGGTGCCCGTCTGGCCTCTTTTTATGAACGAGCAGGCAGGGTGAAATGTCTTGGAAATCCTGAAAGAGAAGGGAGTGTCAGCATTGTAGGAGCGTAAGCACCCAAACTATGTACTTTATAAAAGGAAAAAAGTTACAGATGTATTAAACAGAGAAAAAAAGTCACTTATTGTAAAGAGAATATTTAGCTTCCACTGGGAGCAGCGATTCTTAAGGAGGGTTGCACTCCAGAGTCACCTAAGGAGCTCTTTGAAGATGCATATGTTTAGGCAATTTCTACATGTTCTAGGTACCATAGGTTTGACTTCAATTTATATATGTTTAATTTAGATACTTATTTAATTTTTGTAATTTAGAAAATTATAGACGTAATAAGGTGAGATTGCATCTTGGTGAAACGAAAGTGAAGATTCATGATCACTATGTAAAGCCATACTTTTTTTCTTGGAGCTTTTCCTTCTTGCTTCATCTATTTGATTAGAATAATAAAATTGATTATAATAAACTATCTATCTCATGTCTCATACTAGAAAGTGTTCTGTAGTTTCCATTCTTATTTACAACTTAAATACTGGCTTTTGTTTAAGATTTTTAGGTAAGATTTTCTTTCCAAAGGTCATTTCTGAAGTTATTTACATTAAAAAGTTGTTTACATTAAAATTGACTTTCAAAAAAATTTAACATTTGTATATATGTTATTTTTCATAAGCGTTTCTAATGACTGTATTTTTTTGTAATGACCATATTTTTTTTTAAATTTAGAGTTTCTCCACCTGGTGGTGATTTTTCTGATCCAGTTACATCTGCCACTCTTGGTATCGTTCAGGTATGTCTTTCCCTAGTGTAGTCAACTTCTGAGCCTTTCCTCCTCTCTGCAGCCCCTGCTGTTCTAATGCGATCTAATGTAATCATTGTAAATTATTTAATTTAGTCTCTAAAGTATAGGCAATGGTAAAGTCTGTTTTAGAAACACTCTCAACACAGAGCCTTTAATACTGTCTGTTTTTTTTCTTAGCTGTTTACGTAGGATATTTAATAAACTTAATAATATATAAGTGGAAAATATATCTAGGTAGCAAAGGTTTGATTAGTATTAGAGTAATACTATCCTTTAAGTCATAGTAACCCTAGTTATAGAAACAAAGCGGCCCAAAAATGTGTAATACCCAGAAGTTATTTCTCTTCACAGTATGGTCCAAGGCTCTCTTCTGTTTAGTAATAATTCTGAGTCCAGGATTCCTTCCATCTTGTGACTCCACTGTCACCTGGCCTGGTGATCATCTGCATCTAGCTGACACAAGTGAGCTAGGCCTTGAGGAGAAGGCATACCCACCTTTTTTGAACCTTGGATTCAAAAGTGACAGTCATTCCACTCATTCTGTTAGCCACATCCAGGTGAAAGCAAGGCTGGAAAATGCAGTTTCTGCCTAAGCATTTGCTTCCCAGTGACAAGACATGAATTTTAGTGGATAGGTAGCCAGCTTGACTATTAAAAGAAGCCCAAATAAAAGATGTATACAAATCAGAGCTATAGTTTTTAAAAAAAAAAAAGTGATATATGTGTATTATTCATGTGGGAAAAACAGAATATTTACTTGTGTTTATGACAGTATCAGATAAAAGGAAAGGGCGGAGGCTAAATTTAAAACTCTCAAGCTCTTTAACATTTCCTAAACTTCTGAGTTTCAAATTTTGGGGGAAGAGGGCTAGAGTTAGAAATGCATGGAATATCTGTGAATGTTTGCCCTTACAAAAATCACTGTCAGTTGTTATTGGATTGGCCCTGTGAATGATAGGGAGCTAAATTTAATCGAAACACTTAGATATTTTTGTTTTGTTTTGTTTTTATACAGAGTTTCGTTCTTGTTGCCCAGGCTGGAGTGCAATGGCACGAACTTAGCCCACTACAACCTCCACCTCCCAGGTTCAAGCGATTCTCCTGCCTCAGCCTCCCAAGTAGGTGGGATTACAGGCACCCGCCACCACACCCGGCTAATTTTTTGTATTTTTAATAGAGACAGGGTTTCACCGTGTTGGCCAGCTGGTCTCGAACTCCTGACTTCAGGTGATCCACCTGCCTCGTCCTCCCAAAGCGCTAGGATTACAGGTGTAAGCCACCATGCCTGGCCAGTTAGAGGTTTTTAATCAAAGTAAAGTGTGTATTCCATCTACATAAACTTTTTCTGGTTCTATTGTACCATAATAATTTTCAAAAGAGTAAATTAATTTTTCTTTTTGCTGTTGGATTTGACACACTATTAAGAAAATACAGGTAAATTTTAAATTTGATTTGTAGGTATTACCCACTTTGAAAATAAAAGGAAATAGATTATTGTCATTTTCTGCAAATTTTATTCTGTCTTAATTTTACTTAGTATATACTAAAACGATGTATAATTTGACCAGTGAATTATAGAATTGCATATTTAGGGGCCAGGCATGGTGGCTCATGCCTGTAATTCCAGCACTTTGGCAGGCCGAGGATCACATGAGGTCAGGAGTTCGAGATAAACCTGGCCAACGTGGTGAAACCCCATCTCTACTAAAAATACAAAAATTAGCCAGGCCTGATGGCGCATGCCTGTAATCCCAGCTACTTGTGAAGCTGAGTCAGGAGAATTGTTTGAACCCAGGAGGGAGAGGCTGTAGTGAGCGGAGATCATGCCACTGCACTCCAGCCTGGGTGATAGAGTAAGACTGTCTCAAAGAAAAAAAAAATTGCATGGTTAGGACAAATATGCTTCAGAATTTTTTTAACTTTGTTTTTTAAGAAAAATTACTGTTTTGTTTTGTTTTTTTTTTAATCAGGTGTTCTGGGGCTTAGATAAGAAACTAGCTCAGCGTAAGCATTTCCCCTCTGTCAATTGGCTCATCAGCTACAGCAAGTATATGCGTGCCTTGGATGAATACTATGACAAACACTTCACAGAGTTCGTTCCTCTGAGGACCAAAGCTAAGGAAATTCTGCAGGAAGAAGAAGACCTGGCAGAAATTGTACAGCTTGTCGGAAAGGTGAGTTGTTAAATTCCATGGAAAATAGATCTGTGGGTTACACTGGGGTGTTACAAGAACAGATAGAGCCTTAGATATTGCAGATTCTTGCCTAGCAAAATAAATATTTATTAAATATTTTTAATTGAAATTTTTAATTCATTACAGTACTTAGCATGGTTCTTGGGTATATTGTAGGTGAGAAAGAAACACTTGATTTACTTTTATCTTGAAATGGAATATACCCATCACTAACCAAATTAGAGGTGGTAGAGTTAGGATTTGTTAACATACATTTTTGTAGGAATGCTAGGGCTAGGTACCAGAAGGATTGGCTTAGAGTTCCTCCATTAATTAGCTATGTGGCCTTAAACAGGTGACTTACATTCTTGTATCTGTGTCTTGATTCTTCAAGGAAAGATGGTGTAATTAAATTTAGGCAAATTAAATGCCAGAATGAAGACTTCTCAGGTAGTATGCAATGCTAGTTAGTACTCAGAGTTCTCTGTCTGGTTTTGTTCTTTTTATTATATGTTATAAAGTCACCTCCTAATTTATTCCAAAAAAGGTTAATATTTGGAGATAGCTAACATTGTAGCATGTATTACTACTTACTATTTATAGAATAAAAATATTCTCTTATCTGCCCAATAAGAGAAGCAAGAAACAAGAAGAACTGTAAAACCAGATAAAGGCAATACAAGAAAGGAAAAATATAGGCTAATATTGTTGATGAATGTAGGTATGAATGTAGATACTTAATAAAATATTAAATATTAGAGTATGAGGTCCAGTAGGATATTAAAGACAACAAAATGATACATCATAAGCAAGTTTATCTCAGGAATGTCCATATTAGACACAGAAGATCTATTGTAATTCACTAAAGTAATAATATAATCAGAAAAGGATATCTCTATTAATGTAGAAAAATATTTGAAGTTTATTACAATTTTTAGAAACAGCAAACAAGGAATGGAAGAGAACTTCCTTAATGTGTTGAAAGTAATATACTAAGACCTAGGGAAACCACTTTACTTACTGGAGAAATTTCAGATGCATTTCATTTAAAAACTGGGATTAAGACAAGCATGCCTAATCTCATCACTGTGTTCAGTCGAATACCAGAGATCATAACCAATGGTGTAAGAAGAGAAAAAAGAAAAATTGTAAAGAAAGAGATAACAATGTCATTGTTTGTAGATAATGTGCTCTTATACTAGAAATATAACAGAATTAACAGAGAAACAGAAATAAGAGTTCACTGGGGGGTTATGATTCAAGATAAACACAAATCAAGAGAATTTCTCTACACTAGCAATACCAACTAGAAAATAAAAGTAAAAATAAGATGTTCTCACTAGCAACAAAAACTAGAGTGTAGAAACTAAACAGAAATATGTATTTCTTCTATGAAAACCACTTTTAAACTAATAAATGAAACAGAAGATGATCTGAAAATAGAAACAGTCCATGCTCTTGGATGGAATGACTTATTAAAAAGATGCCACTTCTCAGCCAGGCGTGGTGGCTCACACCTGTAATCTCAGCACTTTGGGAGGCTGAGGCGGGCAGATCACGAGGTCAGGAGTTTAAGACCAGCCTGGCCCATCTCTACTAAAAATACAAAAAATTAGCTGGGCATGGTGGCGGGCACCTGTAATCTCAGCTACTTGGGAGGCTGAGGCAGGAGAATTGCTTGAACCTGGGAGGCGGAGGCTGCAGTGAGCCAAAATCGCGCCACTGCACTGTAGCCTGGGCGACAGAGTAAGACTCCATCTCAAAAAAAAAAAAAAAAAAAAAAAAAGCCATTTCTCTTTAATCTGTAAATTCACTGTAACGCCAATCTAAAATTCATTTGATTTCACAAAGATTCACAACCTTAAATAAGAACAGTAAAGTGTGAGCTTTTCCCCTATTGGATAAAGGGAAATACAAAACCATAATAATAAAGATAGTGTGGTATTGGTAAAATAACAGACCAGCAGACCAGTGGAACAGAATAGAGATAGACTTATGATTGTATAAACCATTGATAATACAAAGATGGTACCAAAAATCAAGTGAGGAGAAGATATATTGTTTTAGTCTGTGATAGAAAACTGTTTACTATTTGGAGGAAAAAAACAAAATTGGATTGTTCTGTAATTCCACATACAAAGTTAGAATCCAGATAGATTCACAATTTACATGGAAAAGGTAAGACTTCCAGTTTAATAGAAAACAAATATTAAGAAAATATCTTTGTGATCTAGAGTTGGAAAAGGACTTCTAAAATAAACCCCTTAACATTAGCCTTAAAACAATAAAAAGAGTTTTTTGATTACATGAAAAGTAGCATTTATGTTTAGCAAAGGCCTATCCTGGTTAAAGGTGACAGACCAGTGACATTGGGAGGGAAGTTTGTGACATCTAAAACTCATGGACTGGCTGGGCATTGTGACTCACACCTGTAATCCCAGCATTTTGGGAGGCTGAGGTGAGTGGATGGCTTGACTCCAGGAGTTCAAGACCAGCCTGGGCAACATGACGAGACCTTGTCTCTACAAAAAATACAAAAATCAGCTGGGTGTGGTGGTGCAGGCCGGTAGTCCCAGCTACTTGGGAAGCTGAGGTGGGAGGATCACTTGAGCTCAGGAGGTTGAGACTACAGTGAAGCGATATCTCGCCACTGCACTCCATCCTGGGTGACAGAGTGAGACCCTATCTCTATTAAAAAATAAGTAAATACATAATAAGATAAAAATGTTTAGAAAAATTTTAATTTTAAAAATACTTTTTAAAAAATTAAAGAAAAAAACTGATGGACTAATACCTAAAATGTACAAAGATCTCCTGTAAATGAATAAGAAGACTAGAACTTCAACAGAAATGTGGCCAAAAGAAAGAACAGACTGATTATAGAAAAGGAATCCCAAAAGACTAAGACCTATGGAGAATTGCTCAAACAACACTGAGAACACCACATTATACTAGTTAAAATGTCAAATATTGCCAGTGTTGTGGGGACAGAGGAACTGGTGGGCGGATTGTCTGGTGCTGCCATTGTGGAGACCAGTCTGATAGGACTGACTTACATACCCTGGGACCTAGCAATTCTGTTTCTGGATATTTATCCCCAAAGAAATTCTCAAACAGGTCCTTAAGTGGATGTTTGTGGTGGTGGGGAAATAGAAGAAATCTGAATGTCCTCTACTGTGAGCAAAAGATGGAAGGTAAAATAGGGAGGGTGCACACCACAGAGGATGAAATATATGAGAGCTGGAAGCTGCAGACCATGTGGCACAGCAGCATGGGTGGATCGAAACAAAGTACCAAACCAAAGACACAAGTAAGAATGTTTTACATAATTAAAGACACTTGCACAAAATAAAATACACATTGTACATGAATTTATACAAATAAAAGAATGCACATAAAACATTGTTTAATATTTACCTGTGGTTGAAGAGGACTACGGATAAAAGGGATTTACAAAAAAAAACTGGAGACCTGATCCTTACCTAAGGAGCTTAGCATGCATAAATAATGAAAGAATGTAGTTAACTCATTGGGCTTGTCCATTTTCCACTCCCAAGAAATCTTTACCTGTTAGTGATCCCAGCAACACTGATATTATCTCTTAAGGCTGCTACGGCGATTGTAAAAGTTAGGGCTTTTGAGGTAGTGATATTTAAAGGATGAAGCTCTGTAACTTAGCTATACTAGTAAAATAGCACTCAGACATAGAATAGTACATACTTACTGTACTTCATAGTTCTAAATACTTTGTAATGTTTTTAAAATTCAACTATTTATGAGCTATATAGCTTTTTATTAAACAAACAAGACTGAGAATACAAATAATTAAGATAGCAAGCCAAGATGTGAAGCGGTATTTCAAGAAAAGAATATCAAGCTTATGTGTGTGTGTGTGTATGTATGTATGTATGTATGTATGTATATGTATTTTTGAGAGGGAGTCTCGCACTGTCACCAGGCTGGAGTGCAGTGGCGCGATCTCGGCTCACTGCAACCTCCCCCTCCGAAGTTCAAGGGATTCTCCTGCCTCAGCCCCCTCGAGTAGCTGGGACTACAGGCGTGCGCTACCGCACCTGGCTAATTTTTGTATTTTCAGTAGAGATGGGATTTCCCCGTGTTTTCCAGGATGGTCTCGATCTCTTGACCTTGTGATCTGCCCACCTTGGCCTCCCAAAGTGCTGGGATTACAGGTGTGAGCCACAGCATCCGGCGAAGAACAGCAAGCTTTTTGCCACCCATGTTTGTTTGGGATTTTTGTGTGTGTGTGTGAGACAAGTTCTCGCTCTATCACCCAGGCTGGAGTGCAGTGGCACGATCTCAGCTCACTGCAACCTCCATCTGCCTCCCAGGCTCAAGCAATCTTCCCACCCCAGCCTCCCAAGTAGCTGTGTCTACAGGCGCATGCCACCACACCTGGCTAATTTTTCTATTTTTTGTAGAGACAGGTTTTCACCATGTTGCCCAAGCTGGTCTCGCACTCGTGAACTCAAGCAATCTTCCTGCCTCGGCCTCCCAAAGTGCTGGGATTACAGGTGTTAGCCACTGCACCCGGACCCATGTTCTTAGCAGCACTGTTCACAATAGCCAGGAAGTGGAAGCAACCCAAATGCCCATCTATGGATGAATCCATAAACAAAATGTGATATATATGTATATATATAAAATGAGATATTATTCAGCCTTAAAAAAGAAAGAGATCCTGTCACATGCCTCAGTACAGATGAACTCTGAGGGCATTATGCTAAGTGAAATAAGCTGGTCACAAAAGGACAAACATTGTATGATTTCATTTTTATGAGGTATTTAAAATAGTCAAATTCATAGAAACAGAAAGTAGAATAGTGGTTACCGGGGCTGGGGTAGGAGAGAAAGGAGAGTTACTGTTCATTGGATGTAATGTTTCAGACTTACAACATGGAAAAGCCCTAGAAATCTGTTTCACAGTAATGTGAGTATATATAACACTACTGCGCTATATAATTAAAAGCGGCAAAGATGGTAAATTTTATGTTATATGCTTTTTAACCACAGTTTAAAAAGAACAGCAATCAAAAAGCAGTTATAAGTAAATTTATTAACAATAGGTGATTGTGGATTATATAGTTTCTGCTTGTTAATTAATTGCCACCATCGATCTTACATTTTAGAGTAAATGTCTACAAATATCTTTTTCTCTTCTAGGCTTCTTTGGCAGAAACAGATAAAATCACTCTGGAGGTAGCAAAACTTATCAAAGATGATTTCCTACAACAAAATGGATATACTCCTTATGACAGGTAAGCTATATTGATTTCCTTTTTTTATTTGAGGATTTTCTATTGTGTTTTGATGAAGGGGTACACATAAAAACCTTTTTTTATTCTCATACAGGCTCATACACTCTGATTTAGTAGATTGGTTTATTTGTATATTCGTAGTAGACATCTAATGATCTAATATGTTCCCTATCTTGATTTGCTCATTTGTCCAATTACGACAGTATTTTCACTCATACGTTCATCTATAGTTAGATTTAATTGTGGCTTAGTGCAGAAGCCTTCTTCGTTTCTTTCCACTGCCCATGTCTCCTTTACTCTCGTACGTTGTTGTTGTTTTGAGACAGGATCTCACTCTGTCACCCAAACTAGAGTGCAGTAGTGCAATCTCAGCTACTGCAGCCTCAACCTCCTGACAGTTCTCTCACCTCAGCCTCCTGAGTAGCTAGAACTGCAGGTGCCCACCACCATGCCCAGCTAATTTTTTTTTTTTTTTTTTTTTTTGGTAGAGACTGAGTTTTGCCATGTTGCCCAGGCTGGTCTCCAACTCCTGGGCTCAAGCAATCCACCCACCTCGGCCTCCCAAAGTGTTGGGACTCACAGGCATGAGCCAACATGCCTGGCTTCTTTTACTCTTTTCCTAAATAATTATTACTCTTTTCCTAAATAATTAATAGTTCTGCTTTCATGCCTCATTTCCCAAGAGTCCTATTGCTTGCTTTCTACCAAGGTCTCTGTTAGAGCACTCCAACTCCTACTCAGTGCTTTCTTTTTTCCATCATTATCAATGCTACTACTGAGGCTTGTTTAAAGTTCTCATTTCTTTTCAACTTTGAGAATTTAGCCCTTTCATGCCAGATTATCTTTTCTCCCTTAAATCATATTTGGCCCCATATAAGACTGAAGAAGGAACTGAGCCAATAGAAGGATTACCGGAATGTAGGGCAAGCAGTAAATATGCCAGTTTATCAGTAAGCCCCAGAAATTTGCTCTGTTGGGAACTTATGAAGCTTCTAGGAACCACCTACACAAAGATAACAAGGGAAAAATTCTTTGGAAAAGGTGTAATAGGAGTATGCATGAAATTATGTATGCAAATGTGTTTAAACATGTCCAAAAGTTGTAAGAATGTATGTGACTGCAATTGAGTATTTGTTCTTGTGTCTGTTATTTAAAAAGTATTGGCAAATGAAAATTAACACATTAAGAAAAAAGGGGCTACTACTAACTTTAGGAACTTGCAATTTCCTGCTTTCTTATTACTCATTAAACCTAATCCACTATCACAAGGGAGTCTTTACAACTCAGTTATTTTACCATTTGTGTTACTTATTTAACTGCATTGTACAAAAACAAACCCTCAGAGAGTCATTAGATTATAGCAATACTGTTTCATTGTTTTCCAACTTGATGATTTTAACAAAGAAAAGTAAAATTTACCCTTAAAATAAATAAAAGAATATATATCTTCTTCTATCCCATATCCTGAGACATCTCTGTCCAAAAACTCTGGTTAAGCAGCTGTTGGTCTTTTCACTATTATTTTTTTATTCCTTATGTATCGTCTAATAAGTAAGCAATCTGCATACTTAGATAAAGAAACGAATGCTCTAGTAGTTTTATGAACCTGTTTTGGAATTTATTTTTGTTAATTTTTTTGACCGTCATTTATTCTAGGTTCTGCCCATTCTACAAGACAGTAGGGATGCTGTCCAACATGATTGCATTTTATGATATGGCTCGTAGAGCTGTTGAAACCACTGCCCAGAGTGACAATAAAATCACATGGTCCATTATTCGTGAACACATGGGAGACATCCTCTATAAACTTTCCTCCATGAAATTCAAGGTATATTTTGTTTCTGCTGTAACATTTTTTATTTGAAAATGCTTCTTTTTTTCTCTCTCTGTTTTTTTTTTTTTTTAGACAGAGTCTCGCTCTGTTGCCAGGCTGGAGTGCAGTGGCATGATCTTGTCTCACTGCAGCCTCTGCCTCCTGGGTTCAAACGATTCTCCTGCCTCAACCTTCCCGAATAGCTGGGACTACAGGCACGTGCCACGACACCCAGCTAATTTTTGGATTTTTTTTAGTAGAGACAGGGTTTCACCACGTTGGCCAGAATGGTCTCGATCGTTTGACCTCGTGATCCGCCCACCTCGGCCTCCCAAAGTGCAATGCTTCTTTTTAATTTTTCTAGCTATTTTGAGCCCAAACCTGAGCTATAAAACTTGCAGTTATTTTCACACATGTTCAGGTTTTGTAAAACCAGTAGAGGCCTCAAAGTTATGTTCAAATAGGAATTCTAATGATAAAAATTAGTATATCAGCCAGGCACAGTGGTTCTCATGCCTGTAATCCCAGCACTTTCAAAGGCTGAGGCAAGAGGATGACTGGAGCCCAGGAGTTCAAGCCAGCCTGGGCAACATGTCGAAATCCTGTCTCTACAAAAAATACAAAAGATTAGCCAGGTGTGGGGCACACACCTGTAGTCTCAGCTACCTGGGAGGCTGAGGTCAAGGCTGCAGTGTGCCATGATCGCACCACTACTCTGTAGCCTGGGTGACAGAGTGAGACCCAGTCTCAAAAAAAAAAAAAAAAAATTATGTCACGTCTAAAAAAAATGCTGATGTGTATTCCTTTTTGTCTTAGCTGCCAGGCAAATTAGAGCTTGCTTCATAGATGAGCAACAATTACCTTACTCCAAGTGCCTATTAACCTCTAGTCCACATGTTCTTCTGAAATGACATCTCTGTTTACTTCTTTTAAATATCATGTACTGCACATCCTTTTTTAACTCTTTTTTTTTTTTTCTTTTTTGAGACAGAGTCTTGCTCTATCACCCAGGCTGGAATACAGTGGCATGATCTCGGCTCACTGCAACCTCCACCTCCTGGGTTCAAGCGATTCTCCTGACTCAGCCTCCCAAGTAGCTGGGATTACAGATGCCTGCCACCACGCCCAGCTAATTTTTGTATTTTTAGAAGAGACAGGGTTTTACCATGTTGTCCAGGCTGGTCTCGAACTCCTGACCTCATGTGATCCGCCCTCCTCGGCCTCCCAAAGTGCTGGGATTACAGGCATAAGCCACCGTGCCTGGCTGTTTTTTAACTTTTAAGTAGCCTCTTGTTCTTTTGGAAATACACAAGATAAAAATAGATAATTAAATGAAATTATTAGTAGGAACTCAAATGTATAAGATTGTTTTTAAAATATTTGATCAGTTGAATTGTATTTATTTCTGTCATGACATCCAGGCATATTTACTAACCATCTACTGAGAATGATTCTCTGAGTGTATATGTAATATAAAAATTTTAAGATAGTACATACATTTTGTGTGTGTTTACACTATAGATTGAAAGTAAACCTGTACAAATAATCACTATATTGAGAATTTAAAAACATTTACACCTTTTTAGTCTTGTCATTTCACCTTGAGATACATAAAACGAAGGAAGTAACCAGAATTTTGATATGGATATACAAGGTTGTTTATTAAATTTCTTTTATTTTTTTTCTTTTTGAGATGGAGTCTTGCTCTGTTGTCCAGGCTGGAGTGCAGTGGTACGATCTTGGCTCACAGCAACCTCCATCTCCCAGGTTCAAGCAATTCTCCCTGCCTCAGGCTCCCAAGTAGCTGGGATTACAGGTGCATTCACTACACCCGGCAAATTTTTGTATTTTTAATAGAGACGGGGGTTTCTCTATGTTGGCCAGGCTGGTCTCGAACTCCTGACCTCAGGTGATCTGTCTGCCTCGGCCTCCCAAAGCGCTGGGATTACAGGCATGAGCCACTACACTAAGCCAAATTTCTTAAATGTCACCCAAGAATGAACAGAGCCAACAGTACATTATGGTGTGTCCATAAGATAGATATTATGAAGGCATTACCATTTTGGTCAAAAATATTCAAACACATGGAGAAATACTTATGTCACAGAGTGAAAAAACTTCCAAATGTAACTTGATCCAAATATTGTCTTAAAAAACTATATATTCATAGGAAGTATGTAGTAATAATTTCTATTTATATGCTTATTGTGTCAAATTAACATCACAGGTATTTTTTAATGCCATTACTCTTCTGTAGCATTGTTTTGTGGCTGGACAGTAATATTTTTCTATTCATAGACACTTAGAAAATTCCCAGTTATTGGCCGGGCGTGGCGGCTGACATCTGTAATCCCAGCACTTTAGGATGGATCACCTGAGGTCAGGAGTTCTAGACTAGCCTGACCAACATGGAGAAACCCCGTCTCTACTAAAAATACAAAATTAGCCAAGCGTGGTGGTGCATGCCTATAATCCCAGCTACTCAGGAGGCTGAGGCAGGAGAATCACTAAAACCCGGGAGGTGCAAGTTGCGATGAGCCAAGATCACGCCACCGCACTCCAGCCTGGGCAACAAGAGCAAAACTCTGTCTCAAAAAAAAAAAAGAAAAGAAAATTTCCCATTATTGGTGTGGACGACCATGTAGTTGTATGTAGTTGGTTTTGTGCATTTTCTTAGTATAGAGTCCCAGAAGTGGAATTATTGGGTTAGAGAACTGGAACATTTTAAAGTCTTTTTTTTTTGAGACGGAGTCTCACTCTGTCACTAGGCTGGAGTGCAGTGGTGCGATTTCAGCTCACTGCAACCTCCGCCTCCTGGGTTCAAGTGAGTCTCCTGCCTCAGCCTCCCAAATAGCTGGGACTATAGGCGCACGCCACCATGCCCAGCTAATTTTTTTGTATTTTTAGTAGAGACGGGGTTTCACCATGTTGGCCAGGATGGTCTCGATCTCCCGACCTAGTGATCTGCCCATCTCAGCCCCCCAAAGTGCTGGGATTACAGGCGTGAGGCACCAAGCCTTGTTAAGTCTCATTTATACATATTAGTAAGTTGCTTTTCATAAGGATTTTAAATAATGGTGCATTTTAACATTATTTCCTAAATTTTACTTTTCCATCCCAGCATGATACCAGATGTTGAGCAAATTCTGTTTTGATTAAATTCCTAATTATCGTGCATTAAGTCATATTCATCTAATATATGAAGTGGCATAATTTCCCACTATTGTGCACATTGTTGAGGATAAAGCCTTTGGTCACTGAATGTGGTGATCAGGCAAAATGCAAAATTTAAATTTTGTTTTCTTTCTGTTTGGTTGGATTTGTATCCTTAAGAAAAAGGGAAAATGAGTATAGTTTTATCTCCTGCCCGTGGTTTACCACCTACTACTCAAAATATATAAAATACAAGTAACTTGGGCCAGGTGCAGTGGCTCACACCTGTAATCCCAGCACTTTGGGAGGCCGAGGCAAGTGGATCACTTGAGGTCAGGAGTTCAATACCAGCGTGGCCAACATGGTGAAACCCTGTCTTTACTAAAAATACAAGAAAAAATTAGCTGGGCATGATGGTGGGTGCCTGTAATCCCAATTACTTGGGAGGCTGAGGCATGAGAATCACTTGAAGCCGGAGTCGGAGGTTGCAGTGAGCCGAGATCGTGCCACTGCACTCCAGCCTGGGCGACAGAGTAAGACTCTGTCTCCAAAAAAAAAAGTAACTTACTAAACATAATGAAAATTATTTTCCGAATGCAAGTTGAATTTGTAATGTCTTCTTTCAGGATCCACTGAAAGATGGTGAGGCAAAGATCAAGAGCGACTATGCACAACTTCTTGAAGATATGCAGAATGCATTCCGTAGCCTTGAAGATTAGAAGCCTTGAAGATTAGAACTGTGATTTCCTTTTCCTCAACAAGCTCCTATGTGTATATTTTCCTGAATTTCTCATCTCAAACCCTTTGCTTCTTTATTGTGCAGCTTTGAGACTAGTGCCTATGTGTGTTATTTGTTTCCCTGTTTTTTTGGTAGGTCTTATATAAAACTAACATTCCTTTGTTCTAGTGTTGTGAAGGGCCTTCCTCTTCCTCTATCTGAAGTGGTGAATGTAGTAAACATATATTATGGTTACACTACTGTAAACTTGTATGTAGGGTGATGACCCTCTTTGTCCTAGGTGTGCCCTTATCTCTATTAAATTGTAAACAGGACTACTGCATGTACTCTCTTTGCAGTGAATTTGGAATGGAAGGCCAGGTTTCTATAACTTTTGAACAGGTACTTTGTGAAATGACTCAATATCTATTGTGGTAAGCTCATTGGCAGCTTAGCATTTTGCAGAGGAATTGCTTTGCAGGAAATATTTAATTTTCAAAAACATAATGATTAATGTTCCAATTATGCATCGCTTCCCCCACTATAAATCAGGAATATTTGTGAGAAACTATTGGGAACTATGCTCTTTTTATTTTTATTTTTTATTTATTTTATTTTTTTTGAGACAGAGTTTCACTCTTGTTGCCCAGGCTGGGGTGCAATGGCACGATCTTGGCTCACTGCAACCTCAGCCTCCCGGGTTCAAGCGATTCTCCTGCCTCAGCCTCCCGAGTAGCTGGGATTATACAGGCATGCTTCACCATGCCCAGCTAATTTTGTATTTTTAGTAGAAACGGGGTTTCACCATATTGGTCAGGCTGGTCTCGAACTCCCAACCTCAGGTGATCCACCCACCTTGGCCTCCCAAAGTGCTGGGATTACAGGCATAAGCCACCACGCCTGGCCGGGGACTATACTCTTTTTAAAGTAGACATTTGTGGGGCTCACACAATATATGAAACAGTACCCTCTAAAAAAGAGAAGAAAAGAATCAGGCGGTCAAACTTAGAGCAACATTGTCTTATTAAAGCATAGTTTATTTCACTAGAAAAAATTTAGTATCAAGGACTATTATATACTTCATTACTAGAAGTTCTTTTTAAAATTACATTTAAAACAATCACTGAAAACTTGATCCACATCACACCTTCTTTATTTTCCTTAAAAATCTTGGAAGCCTAAGCTTCTGAGAATCATGTGGCAAGTGTGATGGGCAGTAAAATAGCAGAGATTTTAGTAGCAATTAAAGGCTGTTTGCACCTTTAAGGACCAGCTGGGCTATAGTGATTCCTGGGGCCAGAGTGGCATTATGTTTTTACAAAATAATGACATGTCACATGTTTGCATGTTTGTTTGCTTGTTGAATTTTTGAACAGCCAGTTAACCAATCACAGAAAATATTACTTTCTTTCATATGGTTTTTGGTTCACTGGCTTAAGAGGTTTCTCAGAATATCTATGGCCACAGCAGCATACCAGTTTCCATCCTAATAGGAATGAAATTAATTTTGTATCTACTGATAACAGAATCTGCATCACATGAAAAAAAAAGATCATTTTATCCGTCTTTTAAGTATATGTTTAAAATAATAATTTATGTGTCTGCATATTGCAGAACAGCTCTGAGAGCAACAGTTTCCCATTAACTCTTTCTGACCAGTAGTGCTGGCACCATTGCTTCCTCTTTGGGTAGAGGAAAGGGTGTGTAAACATGGCTAACAATCTCAAATACCCAAATTGTGATAGCATAAATAAAGTATTTATTTCATGCCTCAGTATATTATTATTTAATTTTTTAGGTAATGCCTATATGTTGATCTATTAAGGAAAGAAGCAATCAGTAGAGAATTCAGGATAGTTTTGTTTAAATTCTTGCAGATTACATGTTTTTACAGTGGCCTGCTATTGAGGAAAGGTTTTCTTCCATACAACTTGTTTTAACCTTTGAGAACATTGACAGAAATTATGCAATGGTTTGTTGAGATGCAGACTTAATGGTGCTGTTTAATCAGTTTGCTTCCAAAGTGGCCTACCCAAGAGGCCCTAAGACTAGTAGAAATTAAAAGGATTTCCAAAACTTTCTATTCCTTTCTTAAACCTACCAGCAAGCTAGGATTGTGATAGCAATGAATGGTATGATGAAGAAAGTTTGACCAAATTTGTTTTTTTGTTGTTGTTTTGAATTTGAAATCATTCTTATTCCCTTTAAGAATGTTTATGTATGAGTGTGAAGATGCTAGCGAACCTATGCTCAGATATTCATCGTAAGTCTCTCTTCACCTGTTACAGAATTTCAGATTGGTCATTGATAGTATGTATTTCTTTAGTAAGAATGTGTTAAAATTACAATGATCTTTTAAAAAGATGATGCGGTTCTATATTTATTGTGCTGTGTCTGGTCCTAAGTGGAGCCAGTTAAACAAGTTTCCTATGTATTTTTCCAGTGTTAAATCTCACACATTGTACTTTGAAAATTTCCTTCCATCCTGAATAATGAATAGAAGAGGCCATATATATTGCCTCCTTATCCTTGAGATTTCACTATGTTTATGTTAAAAGTTGTGTATAATTGTTAAAATCTGTGAAAGAATAAAAAGTGGATTTAAATTAACATTTTTTTCTTTTTCTCTTTTTTATGGCATATTCTGCTAGAAAACGTGTACCTTGTATCTTGACTTACTGTTTTGGTATGACCTTTTAAAAATTTTTCCTTCCTTTTTATAGATTGTTTCTTAAGATTATGAAATTGAATTGGAGCCCTCACTGTAGCCTGCAAAAAGGCCCATAATTGTATCACACTATGTTTTGGAAATATAATACACAGAATCCCATCCCATTCTGAATTTTACTTTAAATTGAGAAAGTGAGTAGTTTCTATAAGTTCACTTCTAAATGCAAGGAAATCAGTGGTAGTCTTCAGTTTTTAACAAGTGAACTAAAGCCTTGTAATTTATGATTTTGCAAGCCAATTTAAGGTCCAGTATAATAATGTAGCAACATCCTTTGTAGCAATTCATTATGTTACGTAGGATATATTTTATTTCCTTAAATGTTATATTTTTAACAATTTCCAAAGGAGTGAAGAAGCAATGTCAAATAAACAGCTGTATATTACCATTGATTCTGAAGTTTATGGAGAGAAATTTTTAAAATCATGAGAAGACTTCTTCATTATAGAGTCGGTAATTTTTTGTCCATTAGGTAATATCCCAATATCTTCAGCATATTAGCTTTACTGTATTGCTACAATATAGGAATATGAAGAAGGGAATCAGCTTTCTCAAATGAGGTGATAAAATGCTACTGAAGTTGTTCTAAGAGCTTAGTTTGAATTCCCGCAGAAGTTGACTCTGAGACAAGTGATTGAGTTTAGGTAATTTATTTGGGAGATGGTATCAAGCAACACCATTAGGAAAGTAGAGAATTGAGACAGAATGGAAAGAAGCCAATTAAAGCACTCATTACCAACCAAGTTAATACTTTGGACTATGTAGCACTATCCTGCTGGGGAGTTTGGGGAACAAGTGAACAATACACATCGCAGTTATCCCACCAGGGTGTGAGGAAACTGTGGTAACTTGTTTGACAACCAGCTCCTGTCGATTTAAAATTTGAAAGCTGTGCCCATAAAGATGGGGAGAGTCAATACACAGCACATGCATACAGGTAGATCAGGCCCTGGTGGCCACAGAAAACCCTCTGCAAAATAATTTAGGTACTGGCAGTTGGGAGGTCGGGCTGGTGGCACTGAAATGGTGGTCATGGTTGAGGAGACAGAGGTAGGACACTACTAGCAACCACTGCAGGCTTCTTACAAATCCAGGAAAAAAATTAGTCAATTAGTAACTGAAAAGTTACTCTGGGCCAGGTGGCTCACGCCTGTAATCCCAGCACTTTGGGAGGCCAAGGTATGTGAATCACTTGAGGCCAGGAGTTCAAAACCAGCCTGGCCAATATGATGAAATCTTGTCTCTACTAAAAATACAAAAATTAGCTGGGTGTGGTCTGGGTACAGTGGCTCACGCCTGTAATCCCAGCACTTTGGGAGGCTGAGGAGGGCGGATCACGAGGTCAGGAGATCAAGACCATCCTGGCTAACATGGTGAAACCCCGTCTCTACTAAAAATAAAAATAAAAAAAATTAGCCAGGCGTGGTGGTGGGCTCCTGTAGTCCCAGCTACTTGGGAGGCTGAGACAGAAGAATGGCGTGAACCCGGGATGCGGAGCTTGCAGTGAGCCGAGATTGCACCACTGCACTCCAGCCTGGGCGACAGAGTGAGACTCCGTCTCTAAATTAAATAAATAAATAAATAAATAGCTGGGTGTGGTGGTGCGCCCCTGTAGTCCCAGCTACTCAGGAGGCTGAGGCAGAATTGCTTGAACACAAGAGGCTGAGGTTTCAGTGAACTGAGATTGTGCCACTGGCACTCCACCCTGGGCAAGAGCAAGACTCTGTTTCAAATAAAAAAAAAAAAAAAAGGCATTCTGCAAAATAAGGAAACACCATGTAAAAAGATCAGGAGACTTGGAGACAAGATGTTTGAGAAAGAGCAGAGAGTACACATACTACCAATTTGGGGTATAGGAGACAGATGTGATTTTAATGCTCCTGAAAGTAAAGGGATCAATGGGGATTTTGATCATTTATTCCCACCCCCTCATTATGTAGAAGAGGAAAGTGAAGTTCAAGGAGGTTAACTGACTTGCCCTTGTCACAGAGCTACTTAATAGCAAAATCCTGGCTTCCTGATTCCTAGTGTTTCTTTGTTTCCACTAAATCATACTGTGTATCTTTTCCTTACATGTGTACTTTTCACTCAGACCCAAGTAATATGAGCTAACGTAACCTGAGAAAAACCAGTGAGAAATTACCGGCTAGACAAAGTGGACATGGACTTGGGTAATATGATTCACTCATCTTTTTTTTTTTTTTTGAGATAGAGTTTCTCTTTTTGCCCAGGTTGGAGTGCAGTGGTGTGATCCCAGTTCACTGCAACCTCAGCCTCACAGGTTCAAGCAGTTCTCCTGCCTCAGCCTCCCAAGTAGCTGAGATTACAGGCATGCACCACCACACCCGGATAATTTTTTGTATTTTTAGTAGAGATGGGGTTTCACCATGTTGGTCAGGTTGGTCTCAAATTCCTGACCTCAGGTGATCCGCCCTTCTCAGCCTCCCAAAGTGCTGGGATTATAGGCGTGAGACCACGTCCGGCCCACTCATCTTTTTTTTTTTTTTTTTTAAGAGAGGCAAGATCTCATTCTGTCGCCCAGGCTGGTGTGCAGTGGCATGATCATAGCTCACTGCAGCCTCAAACTCCTGGGTTCAAGAGGTGCTCCTGCCTCAACCTCCCAAAGTGCTGGGATTAGAGGCATGAGCCACCATGCCTGGCCAAGGTTTTCTTTTTTTTTTTTTTTTGAGATGCAGTCTTGCTCTGTTGTCCAGGCTAGAGTGCAATGACATGATCTCGGCTTACTGCATTCTCTGCCTCCTGGGTTCAAGTGATTCTTGTGCCTCAGCCTCCCTAAGTAGTTGGGACTACAGGCATGTGCCACCATGCCCAGCACATTTTTGTATTTTTAGTAGAGACAGTTTCGCCATGTTGGCCAGGCTGGTCTCAAACTCCTGACCTCAGGTGATCAACCTGCATTGATCAGCCTCCCAAAGTGCTGGTATTAGGTGTGAGCCACCACACCTGGCCCAACTTGTTTTTCTTAAGAAGGAAAATGTGAGTGGAAAATTGTTCGAGTTTGAGCCAGAGTTGAAGAAGATGAATCTGGAAATAGATAACCATTTTTACCAAAATTGTATAGAGGTCTTTAAAGAGGGGAGGAACAAGAATATAAAAATAATGAATATCTGATAAAGGACTTATATCCAGAATATGTAAAGAAATCAAACAAAAAATGCAGAGATCTTTATAAATAGATAAAAGAATTAACAGATGCCTCAAAAAATGGCCAATTATGTGAAAAAGTTGCTCAACTTCAAGTCATCAGAAATGCAAATTAACAGAATATGATACCTCTTCATACCCACTAGAATGGCTAAAATGGAAAGGACAGAATACCAAGTACTGGTGAAGATGTGGAGCAACAGAAACTGTCATACATATTTGGCAAGAGTATAAATTTGTACAACCATTTTGGAGAACTATTCTGACAGAATCTACAAAATTGAATTGGGAATAACTAATGACTCACAAATCCCATTCTGAGGTCTATATCCAACAGAAATGCATACATATATGTTCACAAAAAGACATGTACCAAAATGTTCATAGCAGCACTATTAGTAAAAGCCCCAAACTGGGAACCACCTGGCTAACAGTTTGGAAGAACTGAAGTAAGTTGTGGTATATTCGCACAATAAAATACTATACAAAAATGAAAGTTAACACAACAACATGCATGTATCTCACAAACATAATGTTTAAAGAAGCCCGACAACAGCGAATGATTCAATTTATATAAAATGTAAAAAAACAACTTATCTATGGTGTTTAAAGTCAGGATAGCAGTTACACATGGTGGGGAGGGGAATGTTAATAACAGGAGGGTAGGCCGGGCGCAGTGGCTCATGCCTGTAATTCCAGCAGTTTGGGAGGCCGAAGCGCATGGATCACCTGAGTTCAGGAGTTCAAGACCAGCCTGGCCAACATGGTGAAACCCTGTTTCTACTAAAAATACAAAAATTAGCCAGGCATGGTGGTACATGCCTGTAATCCCAGCTACTAGGGGGGCTGAGGCAGGAGGATTGCTTGAACCTGGGAGGCAGAAGTTGCAGTGAGCTGAGATCATGCCGCTGCACTCCAGTCTGGGAACAGAGCAAGCCTCCATCTCAAAAAAAATAAGTAAATAAAATAACAGGAGTGTAGCAGAAGGGGAGCTTCTGGAGTGCTGATAATGTTCTGGTTCTTGATGTGGGTCCTGATAACAAAGATGGGTTCACTTTGTAAAAATTCATGCACACAATTCAAGCACTTTCCTGTATATATGTCATACTTTACTAATAAGTTTACAAAAACAAGTAATGATTATACTTAAGAGGTTTACATTTAAAGTATTTTTGCATTAAGAAATACATAGTGGTGGTTTAAAAATACTTTTAGGTTTTACCTAATAAGAAAATTATGTTTTTGTTTGTTTGATTTTTAAACTTACACTTTCCTAGCAGTGGTAATAGATTTAAAATTTTCAGTTCAGGCACTTTCAATTCTCTTTGCAATCAATAGCTTGCTTTGTCGGATAACTGACCTGAATTTGGAGAATAGTCTGTTCTTGGAACACAGAATGCATAAATTGTTGTCTCTTCACAGTGCTGTAGCCAGTTGCATACAAATATGTACTCAGGTGTCCGTCAATACATATCACAGCCCCCTAAAGTAGCAATGGATGACTGTTAGAAACAGGTTTAATGTTTTAAATAATTATACATCTTAATTAGATGTTACCCAAACTTGTCCGAATGTAAGAAATGTGGAATTGTGTTAATACAGATTCCCAGGCCCTGCCCCAAACCAACCTGAATTGGAATCTCTAGTCTAGGGAAAGGGTAGGGGAATCGATTTAACAAGCATTCCAAGTGATTCTTACCATGTGGCAAGTTTTGGGAAACAGCTATCTTTATTCCATGCTTAGCTATGAAAAGTAACATGAGGCTAGGCGCAGTGGCTCACGCCTGTAATCCCAGCACTTTTGGAGGCTGAGGCAGGCAGATCACGAGGTCGGGAGATTGAGACCATCCTGGCTAACATTGTGAAACCCCATTTCTACTAAATAATACAAAAATTAGCTGGGCGTGGTGGCACACACCTGTAATCCCAGCTTCTCAGGAGGCTGAGGCAAGAGAATTGCTTGAACCCAGGAGGCAAAGTTTGCAGTGAGCCGAGATCGTGCCACTGCACTCCAGCCTGGGCGACAGAGCGAGACTCCATCTCAAAAAAAAAAAAAAAAAAAAAAAAAAAGTAGCATGAGAGACTTAGATTTAAATAAGCATTCTCCCAAATGTTGACTAGCTTTATCATAATCTCAGCATTATAAGATGTTGCAGAACAATTTATCCTTTATGAGGTACCTTGGTACTTGCCTTAAACTGTGCTCTGCTGATTCACATGTATTCTGACTCATTTAGACTCAGAATAGCCTGGCACTCAAAGTTTTCCTAAATCATGAAATTTTAGCAATAATAACTGTAATGCCTATGGATTCTAAACAGGGTTCTATTATAGTAGTTTCAGGTATTTTACTGAATGGACCAACAGGTTTTTTTCTGTCCTTTTATCTACACATGGGAGATTTTAAAAAGGAATCAAAATTCTGCAACATAGCTTGTGAACATAATTATAAAGGAGTATAATTTAGTTCGATTTTTAAAAAATAGCATTTGTTGGCCATGCACAGTGGCTCACATCTGTAATCCCAGCACTATGGGAGGCCAACGCAGGTGGATTTCTTGATCCCAGAAGTTCAAGACCAGCCTGAGCAACATGCATAGTAAGACCTCCTCTCTACAAAAAAATTAAAAATCAGCTGGGCATGGTGGCACATGCCTGCAGTCCCAGCTACTTGGGAGGCTGAGGTGGGAGGATCACTTAAACTCAGGAAGCCAAGGCCGCAGTGAGACATGATCATGCCACTACACTTCAGCCTGGGTGACAAGAGTGAGACCCTGTCTCAAAAAAAAAAAAAAAAACCTGGCATTTTTTCTGGGATTCAAAAAAATTTTTTTAACCCATCAAGATAAATTTTTTTAGTTTGAATTTTCTGGTTTTTTTGTTTGTTTGTTTTTTGTTTTGTTTTGTTTTTTGAGACATTGTCTTGCTCTGTCACCCAGGCTGGAGTACAGTGGCACAATCTCAGCTCACTGCAGCCTCGACCTCTTGGGCTCCAGCAACCCTCCCACCCCAGCCTCTCGAGTAACTGGGACAATAGGTGCATGCCACCATGCCTGGCTAATTTTTTTTTTATTAGAGACAGAGGTCTCACTATGTTGCACAGACTCAAGTGATCCTCCCACCCTGGGTCTCACTGTGTTGCTCCTGGGCTCCAGTGATCCTCACCCTAGCCTCCCAAACTGCTGGGATTACAGGCACGATCCATCACGCTCGACCTAGTTTGACTCTCAAAAATCATCAGAATAGCTCTTGCATTGTTATAACTCCCAAAAAGCTAATACATTTAGTTTTTCCTTGATGACTTAAAATTGTACTGAGTCTTGGGACACTTTGTATAAAAGTCCCAAATTGCTTTAAATCACATAAAATCATATTTTTATTTATTTTATTTATTTATTTTTTTTGAGATGGAGTTTCACTCTTCTTGCCCAGGCTGGAGTGCAATGGTGTGATCTCAGCTCACCGCAACCTCTGCCTCCTGGTTATGTTCAAGCAATTCTCCTGCCTCAGCCTCTGGAGTAGCTGGGATTACAGGCGTGTGCCACCACACCTGGCTAATTTTGTATTTTTTAGTAGAGACGGGGTTTCTTCATGTTGGTCAGGCCGGTCTCGAACTCTCAACTTCAGGTGACCTGCCAGCCTTGGCCTCCCAAAGTGCTGGGATTACAGGTGTGAGCCACTGCACCCGGCACATAAAATCATATTTATGGCCTTAATTTTTTAAATCGCATGTTTCATTTTAAAGTCTTTATAAAGCCCTTTCGACATTTACCCTTATATGATTTATGACAGTATTTCCCCAAGCATGGAATTACAGGTTTTTTCTGGAAGCAGATGAACTTCCAGAGCTCATCTAGGTGGAGATTGGGATGCAAGTTGTTAATTAGCAATAAACAAGTTGGAAAGGAAGGGAGCAAAAGCAGGAATGGGCAGAAAATAAATAAAGTACAAAGCAGGCCTGACAGACTTGTCCACTCCTAGGCAGAACCTCTGGAGTTTGCCAGAGTTGACAGGCATCAGCCTAAAATGGCCTGGCCTTTATACCCCTGCCTCTCTTGGTCCCCAGATTCAAGATACGTGTGAGAATGTCATCTCAGATTGGGTGGTTTTCAGCAACTGTAGAGCAAGAAGGCGCTGATAGCTGGAGGCTGTCTGCTGACCACACTCCTGGCAGCTGGGCAGCAAGTCTTCCCACAAAGGGAAACCTGCACAGTGCACTTCAGTGCCGTGAGATGGTTTTAGGAAAGAGACAGATGAATAGTATGCATTTTAATGTATGGAGGCAAACATTTAGCACTTTAAATCCATGATTTCAAGGATTTGCTTAAGGAAGCAGTCAAACTTCAGTATTTTTAAAAGTGAGTCATTTTTAAAGAAAACTATTAAGTATATAAAATCACAGAAGTAAAAAGATATGGCAAAAATAAGGGTAGTTTTCAAATGACAGAAACTTCAGCAACCCTGCTTGTAAGTCAAAAATCGGACTGACTGTTTTAGTATCAGTTAAAATGTAAGTGCTTCCTGGCCAGGCACAGTGGCTCATGCCTGTAAGCCTAACACTTTGGGAGGTAGAGATGGAAGGATTGCTTGAATTCAGAAGTTCAAGACCAGCCTGGGCTAGTGAGACCCTGTCTGTATTAAAAAAAAAAAATTTTAGGCCGAGCATGGTGGCTCATGCCTATAATCCCAGCACTTTGGGAGGCCGAGACGGGGAGATCACTTAAGATCAGGAGTTCAACACCAGCCTGGCCAATATGGTGAAACCCCATCTCTACTAAAAATACAAAAATTAGCCATGCATGGTGGCATATGCCTGTAATCTCAGCTACTTGGGAGGTTGAGGCAGGAGGATCACTTGAACCCGGGAGGTGGAGGTTGCAGTGAGCCATGATTGCGCCAGTGCACTCCAGCCTAGGTGACAGAGTGAGATTCTGGCTCAAATAAATAAATAAATAAATAAATAATAAATTTAAAAAAGACAAGTGCCTACTGAATACCTTTAGAAGGATTCAAGGTAAATGTTAGCCTTGTATTATATAGAAATTCATCATCAAATGCAACACTCTTCAGGAAATAACTACTTCAAAATTAATAGAACATATTTCTTGATATTTGAATCATAACCTGTTGGCATTAACTTTGATTAAACTACTGCCAAATAAGTTTTTGGTTTTGCTTGTTTGTTTGTTTTTTCCTTTTCAGACAGGGTCTCACTTTGTCACCCAGGCTGGAGTGCAGTGGCGCCATGTTGGTTCACTGCAGCCTCTCCCTCCTGGGTGAAGCCTCAAGCGATCCTCCCACCTCAGCCCCCCAAGCAGCTGGAACTAAAGGTGTCTGTCACCATGCCTGGCTGGCGAGGCTCTGTCTCAAAAAAAAAAAAAAAAAAGAAGAAAAGAAATATTACTTGTAATAGCTCCTGCTGGTGAAATGCACATATTCCCTTTGCCAGGCCAGTTCACATATTCTGATGGAGTGTTGGCTGATAAGAATTCGCAGCAGCGTATTTGTACTGTACTGTACTGTACTGTACTGTATTTGCCCTCAACCAACAGCAGCTGTCACATCTGGCGATGCCTGGAAGCTGAAGCCCTCTGTTTCCCCCACCCACACACCCAACTGCACCCAAATCAATATGAGGGTATCAAAGACCAATCCTCTTGCCTCAAGGTGACGCCCGTCTGTGATGTTCCTGAGCTCCCTGTGGGACCAGGCTGAGGAGAAACTTCAGTGGCACCCACATCAGCGTCTTCTATTTCTCCTTCTCTCTCCTACTTTCCTCACTCCTTTATGAATTTCACCTAAGCAGCACTCCCTCAATAAGCTACTTTCATAGGAATCTCATTCTCAGGCTCTGTTCCTAGGGAACTGAACTGAAGACATTTCCTTTTCCACAAAATTCTCACTGAGCAGAAATAACTACTGTGATTTTTACAGTTACATTGAACAGAATCATAGGGTTGTCTTGTTCCAGGAAGTTCTCACTAAAAGAAGGCCTTCAAGTGATGTATTAAGAATGTATTAGGCTGGGCGTTGTGGCTCATGCCTGCTGTAATCCCAGAACTTTGGGAGGTCGAGACGGACGGATCATGTGAGGTCAGGAGTTTGAGACCAGTCTGGCCAACATGGTAAAACCCCATCTCTACTAAAAATACAAAAATTAGCCGGATGTGGTGGCAGATGCCTGTAATCCCAGCTACTCAGGAGGCTGAGGCAGGAGAATCGCTTGAACCGGGGAGACGGAGGTTGCAGTGAACCGAGATTGTGCCACTGCACTCCAGCTTGGGTGACACCCTGTCTCCAGAAAAAAAAAAATATATATATATTATTTTGGGCTGGGTGCAGTGGCTTATACCTGTAATCCCAACACTTTGGGAGGCTGAGGCAGATGGATCACTTGAGGTCAGGAGTTGGAGACCAACCTGGCCAACATGGTGAAACTCTATCTCTACAAAAAATACAGAAATCAGCTGGGTGTGGTGGTGGGCACCTGTAGTCTCATCTACTTGGGTGGCTGAGGCAGGAGACTCACTTGAACTCAGGAGGTGGAGGCTGCAGTGAGCCAAGATTGTGCCATTGCACTCCAGTCTGTGTGACAGAGCAAGACTCCGTCTTTAAAAAAA
>NW_012108419.1:468616-487197 GCF_000951045.1 Mandrillus leucophaeus
TGAGACAAACTCTGGCTTTGTCACCCAGGCTGGAGTGCAGCGCTGTGATCATGGCTTACTGTAGCCTGGGACCTCAGGCTCAAGCAATTCTCCCACTTCAGCCTCCTGAGTAGCTGGGACTTGCCACACCCAGTTATTTAAAAATTTTTTTTGGAGAGATGGGATCTATCTAACTATGTTGCCAGGCTGGTCTCAACTGTCAACCTCAAGCAATCCTCCTACCTTGGCCTTCCAAAGTGTTGGGATTACAGGCATTAGCCACCATGTCCAGCCTAGCATCATTTTTATTTTGCCTAGATAACCCTTTTTTTTTTTCTGGACAAGGTTTTACTCTGTTGCTCAGGCTAGGGTGCAGTGGCATGATGATGGCTCACTGCAGCCTTCACCTTTCAGGCTGAAGTGATCAATCTTCCCACCTCAGCCTCCCAAGTAGCTGGGACCACAGGCGCCCACCACCCCACCAGCTGATTTTTGTATTTTTGTAGAGACAGGGTTTTGCCAGGTTGCCTAGGCTGGTCTCAAACTCCTGGACTCAAATAATCCTCCCACCTTGGCTTCCCAAAGTGCTAAGATAACAGGTGTGAGCCAATGCACCTGGCCTATACTTATTTTTAAACGCACTATTGTGTGATCCAAGGAAAGATATTCATGAATATTTGTATTCTTGCCTCTGTTTCCAACAAACGTAGCTACTCAAAAAATACTACACATTTTATATTTTACATATTTTTAGCATGGGTTTCTAATCACAATGAACACGATTTCTATTCTTATGTTTAGTTGGCTGAATTAACACTTATCCATGAATTATAACTGCTAAATTATTAATAATCTTGCTAGAGATTTTTATTAAATAATACTCCTGTGGCCTATTAGGTTCAATCAAATAGATAATGTCATTTCTAAAAATGTCTAATTTCCAGGAAGAGTATAATATAAAGGAAAACATGGTCTCAACATGTTTGGTAATTTCTAAATTTAATTACACTATCAATAGTCTATTGGAAAATATTTGCTTATTTCTTTGTAAAGGCAAAGCATTTTTACTTAAAATAGCAATGCTAAAATTGAGAGGTCGATGGATATCATTGAGGCAGAAAGATAGGAGAGGAACGAGAGACATGGCAGGTCAAATTTAGGTAGGTTAATTTATTTAACACCATGGGTTACAGTGCAACATTAGATAATACAAGGCATCTCATTTCAGAAATTGACACAAGGTGCATTTAAATAATTTATAGTTTAATGAAATGTGAATCTGGAAACCTAATATCCTTAGCAAATGACGTAGGAACTCTCTCAGTTTGTACTTTTCTCTTTTCACTCTAATACTGGCTTCTATTTTGCACATATCCTTATTTTACCAGCCTTAAACTTTGTTCTGTTCAGTGGATCTCATTCTATAGTCCCTGGAAATTGTGTCCCTTTCTCTACCCAATTTAAGCCCATTTGCTTGTTTGTTTGTTTTGTTTGTTTGTTTTTTTGAGATGGAGTCTCGCTCTGTTGCCAAGGCTGGGGTGCAGTGGCACTGTGTCAGTTCACTGCAACCTCTGCCTCCAGCCTCTCAAGTTCAAGTGATTCTCCTGCCTCAGCTTTCAGAGCAGCTGTGATTACAGGCACACACCACCATGCCTGGCTAATTTTTGTATTTTTTGTAGTGACGGGGTTTCGCCACATGGGCCAGGCTGGTCTCCAACTTCTGACCTCAGATGATCCTCCCGCCTTGGCCTCTCAAAGTGTTGGGATTACAGGTGTGAGCCACTGTACCCAACCTAAGCCTATTTTTCTCTATTGGCTTTTTCCTTTTAAGATATATATACATATATATTCCAGTTTCATTCATCCTACAAAAACTATTCAAATCAAAACAAAAATGTTTGTCAACCCAACACTCAATAAGCAACATTTAAATAAAAACATAATTACTTTCATTAATTGTTTATTTACTTAAAATATTTTGATATGTATCATGAATACAGAAAAATATATAGTGTTAACATGGACAATTAAAAAAATACATATGTATGTACGCATCATTCAGATTAAGAAATAGAATATTGGGGCCAAGCGGGGTGGCTCACGCCTGTAGTCCCAGCACTCTGGGAGACCGAGGCGGGTGGATCGCCTGAGGTCAGGAGTTTGAGACCAGCCTGGCCAATGTGGTGAAACCTGGTCTCTACTAAAAATTTAAAAATTAGCCAGGTATGGTGGCGCGTGCCTGTAATCCCAGCTACTCTGGAGGCTGAGGTAGGAGAATCGCTTAAACCCTGGAGGCAAAGATTGCAGTGAGCCAAGAACGCGCCATTGGGAGACAGAGCAAGACTTCATCTCCAAAAAAAAAAAGAGAAAGAAATAGAATATTGGAGTAACATAGAAGCCCTCCCAAATTGCATCTCTCTTCTTTCCCAAAAAATAAACATCACTGTGATTTTTGAGTTAATCAGTGCCTTGTCTTAATTTATAGATATGTCACCTATGTTCCTGTGTAAGCAAAGGGCAATTGGTGTCACTATCAGATTTTTAAAGCCTTTCAGGAGAAAAGAAACTGATCGAAAATCTGGCTTTAGGTTCCCGGAGAGTTAATAAACAAGTCTTTTTTAGGGAAGTCAGTGAGCAGGAGCCTTCAGGAGTCCTGGAAAGCCTAGGACTCAATAGACTTTGAGTACCTTGACCAGATTCTGGATGTTTGGCAAAAATATGGTCAGAGAAAGTGGACTGTTCTGTGTTTTCTGCTTCTAAACCCATTATAGCTACCTCCCGTTCTCAGGAGTAAGTCAAACCAGAAATCCGTGGGGTGAAGCAGCAGAGCATGGAGGGAGAATAGGAACTTCACAAGCAAAGTATGGAAAAGAATCTGAACATGGCTCATGGGGAAATTCTGTCTTCAGCTAAAAAGAAGATAAATGGCAATAGGGATCTTGGTGATGACAGCACTCCATCAGCTTGTCTCTGGAATTGCACGGCTCCAATCTGGACTACTTGCCTTCTATGTCTAGTCTGCAGCTGTCATTCTGGGATCTACCACTTGGGAATTGCTGTCTCTATCCTGGTGCTTGTTTTTCATCACCCACACGTTGTCTTTACTGGTCTCTCAATGAGCTGTTTCTCCAGTAGCTTGTTTCTTAAGCATGGTGGGTGGCAATATTTTTTGAGACATATACATCTGAAAATTAAAATTGCCTAGCAGCATGGAGACAAGGAGATGACCTAGGGATATAACTGCTTTCCAAACAGCTTTGACCTGGCCGACGTGGTGGCTCATGCCTGTAATCCCAGCACTTTGGGAGGCTGAGGCGGGTGGATCACCTGAGGTCAGGAGATTGAGACCAGCCTGGCCAACATGATGAAACCCCGTCTCTACTAAAAATGCAGGCATGGTGGCATGCCCCTGTAATCCCAGCTACTCGGGAGGCTGAGGTGGGAGACTTGCTTAAACCCAGGAGGTGGAGGCTGCAGTGAGTCAAGATCGTGCCACTGCACCCCAGCCTGGGCGACAGAGGGAGACCCTATCTTAAAAATAAAAAAATAAAAATAAAACAAAGAGCTCTGACCTGAGTCCTTATTTTACCTACTATTCTACTTCTTTCCTTACTTAATCAGCCGTTTCACAGGTATTTTGGTGTTGTCCCATGTTTTTTTGGGCATTCTGAGGTATAAATCAGCTTGGTCCTTGGTTGTCCTAGAGGTCATTTTGGGAAGTCAGTGAGCAGGAGCCCTACAGGGAGTCCTGGAAAGCCTAGGACTCACCAGACTTTGAGCACCTGGACCAGATACTAGATGTCTGGCAAAAATATGGTCAGAGAGAGTGAGTTTTATAATTCAGTTGCCATTCATTTCCCTGCCTTTCAGCTTACAAATTTCTTGCTCTTGTTTCCTCTCCTGTTCTCTCTGTCCGCAACTCCTCTTATTGCAGTTTGGGTGGGTTTCAGGAAGGAACAAAATTAGATACATATATGTACACACACATACACACACACACACACGCGCACACACACACGTATTTTAAAAATTTTCCTAGAGATGGGGTCTTGCTGTGATGCCCAGGCTGGTCTTGAACTCCTGACCTCAAGGAATCCTTCCACCTGAGCCTCCCAAAAGCTAGGATTACAGGCATGACCCCACTCATTAGGTCTATAAACATATGTTAATGCACCATTTATGGGTTAGTAAAACTAGAAAAAAGTGATAAAAATTAACAATGACATTTCCTAAGGATCTATACTAAAACTAGTCATACTGAACATTTAAAAAATTTGAAAGAGTGAAGTTCGTAAACTCCTTCAAGCTCTTTCTAATAATGAAATGTAAGTTAGTGAACGGGCAAAAAGTGGCATACTATCCGTAGTCTGCCTCTGGGCCTCCTTGGGATAAAATAAAGAGGTGACCCTAGGACTGCTGCGTGCTTCTGAGCACCCTATCTATTTCCCCAGCACTCATTTCTTCCCCACCACCCCGTCCTTAACTCCAAAATTCCTTCCTTGGTGCGTTGTGGAATTCAGGATCAGACATTAACAAAATCTTCTATAACCTAAGTTCTTTGAGTTTTCTCTGAAAATTCTCTAAAAATCTTTCTTCATCTTGCTCTGACTCAAGGGTGTCCAATCTTTTGGCTTCCCTGGGCTGCACTGGAAGAAGGATTGTCTCAGACCACATATAAAATACACTAACACTAGGCCGGACGTGGTGGCTCATGCCTGTAATCCCAGCACTCTGGGAGGCCGAGGCAGGCGGATTGCCTGAGCTCAGGAATTCGCGATCAGCCTGGGCAACACAGTGAAACCCCATCTCTACTAAAATACAAAAAATTAGCCGGGCGTGGTGGCATGCACCTGTGGTCACAGCTACTAGAGAGGCTGAGGCAGGAGAATTGCTTGAACCTGGGAGGTGGAGGTTGCAGTGAGCCCAGATTGCGCCACTGCACTCCAGCCTGGGTGACAGAGCGAGACTCCATCTCAAAATAAAATGAAATAAAATAAAATAAAACAAAATACATTAACACTAATGATAACTGATGACAAAAAAAATCTCATAATGTTTTCAGAAAGTTTACGAATTTGTGTTGGGCTGCATTCAAAGCTGTCCTAGGCCGCATGTGCCTGTGGGCCACGGGTTGGACAAACGCACTGATACTTGGTTTTCCCCTGAAACTTGACAGGAAACGGCTTTCCCTGAAGCCCTCTCAAGTGGTGTCTGTTTCCTCTCCCACACCGTCATATCACTTGTAACTTCCCATTGATCTGGCCTCCTTTGATCCTGGCCTCCATTGGCCTCCAATCAATAAGGCCTCCATTGATCCTGGCCTCTATCATTCATGCCCTGTGGAGTCATCTCCCTCAGTGAATCAGAGCTGACTGACCCCAATAGAATGCGGTGTAAATCATAGTCTATAACTTCCAAGCTTAGGTCATAAAAGGCACTGTAGCCTTCACCTTGGTATCCTGGATTACCTGCTCTGAGGAAGGGCACTGCCATGCAATGAGGACTGAAGCAGCTCTGTAGAGACACCCATGTGGAGAGGAATTGAGGTCCCAAACCAATAGCCAGTACCAGGTGCCTGGCCATGTAAGTGAGACACCGTGGAAGTGGATCCTTCAGGCACTATCAGGTCTTCTGATGACTGGATCTCCACATGATTAAGGGCAACCTCTGAAAGCCCATGAACTAGAACTGACCAGCTGAGCTGCTCCACGTTCCTGACCCACAGAAACCATGAAATAATTAATGATTATTGTTGTTTTCGGCCACTAAGGTTTTGGGTGATTTGTCACGCAACTATAGTAGCTGGAGCACCAATGGGCCCGAGAAAAAGTGATTGTCTTTTTTCCTGTTACTTCCAGGCTCTTTTCCTTCACTCTTAATACTCTAGCTTTGATTTCATGTCAGAACACTATGCCACCAGTTGCCTTTTCTTATTGGAGTCATCTATAAACTCACAATTCACGTTCCCTTTTTCACTGAAGATTTTTGCTCCTTGCTCATGGTCACTTTCTTCTACACTTCTCCTTCTGTACTTGATGATTTCAACAGCCACTAATGTTATACTGAAACTTTGAACCCGTTAAATAAAGCCCCATTCTGCCCTCCTCATGGCCCCTGGAAACCACCATTCTACTTTCTTTCTCTGTGAATTTGACTACTCTAGGTACCTCATACAAGTTGAACTAATTTTGTAAAGTTTGCATTCTTTGTTATATGTGACCACATAAGTCTCTGTTCTGTCAGATCAGAAAAAAATAAAAACAGAAGAAGAAAAATACATACAGAAATAAGGAATTATCTTCCAGACTGTGCAGATTGGCTTTCTGTGTGTTGGGTATACCTGTAACACCCAGCCAGGCAATTCATATCTCTGCCTTAGCTGAGCAGAAAGTCAGCCAGGGGTGGAAGTTTAGGGCCTTCTTAGGTCTTTTCTGAGCATGTTCCCAGCTCTGGGGATGGATGTGGCCTTCTGGATTTCCAGGAATTTGTGAGTTTTTCAAAGCCCTTATTTCCCAAAGATTCTCATTCCCCAAGTATCCCTGTTAAGCTTTTCAGATTGTCCATTGTTTGCCTGAACTGTTATCCCTTGCCCCAAGTGATACTGGTAATAAATTTGTTTTCAAATGTTTTCTTTTATTTTCTTTTTTTCTTTTCTTTTCTTTTCTTTTCTTTTCTTTTCTTTGTGTGTGTGTGTGTGTGTGTGTGTGACGAGTTTTGCTCTTGCTGCCCAAGCTGGAGTGCAATGGCACTATCTTGGCTCACTGCAACCTACGCCTCCTGGGTTCAAGCGATTCTCCTGCCTCAGCCTCCCGAATACCTGGGATTACAGGCACCTGCCACCATGCCTGGCTAATTTTTGCATTTTAGTAGAGACAGGGTTTCACCATGATGGTCAGGCTGGTCTTGAACTCCTGACCTCAAACAATCCACCTGCCTTGGCCTCCTAAAGTGCTGGGATTACAAGCATGAGCCATCGCACCCAGCCTCTACACTTCTATTATAAGAGTACTGCATCCCCACAGTCTTGTCAGCAGAATGCGTTTTCAAATTTCTATACTTTTGTCAATCTAATAAGTGAAAAATAGTGTTTCAGTGTGGTTTTAATTTCTATGCTATCCTGTGTGAAACTGAGGATCTTTTATATTTTTAAGAGACATTTGCCCGGGTGTGGTGGCTCATGCCTGTAATCCCAGAACTTTGGGAGGCCAAGGAGGGTGGATCATGAGGTCAGGAGCTCGAAAGCAGCCTGACCAAGATGGTGAAACTTCGTCTCTACTAAAGAAAAAAAAATACAAAAAAGTTAGCTGGGTGTGGTGGTGGGCACCTGTAATCCCAGCTACTCCAGAAGCTGGGACAGGAGAATCGCTTGAACCCAGGAGGTGGAGGTTGCAGTGAACTGAGGTCGTGCCATTGTACTCTAGCCTGGTGACAAGAGCGAAACTCCATCTCAAAGAAAAAAAAAAAGACACTTGTATTTACTTTTTCATGAACTTTCTGACATATACTTTAATAATTTTAACTTGACTGTGGTTTTTCCATGTTTTTCTGGGAGCTGTTTACGTATTAGTGTGATCTCACTTTAAATACATGACCATTAATCTCAATTAGGCATTTGTGTTGCCCAGCAATGCCACTGTTTTACTATTTTCCTAAAACATTAGTCAGTTCATTCTCCTGTGCTCCTAAGTATTTCATAATTTCTCCTTTCTCTTCAAACTTCTAACAACTTTTCTTCCACATTCACTTTCACCTTATGTTCTATTTCACTGCAAAATATATCAATGCTCTTCAGTCAAAGTCCAGGAGAACCACAGCTGTAGTTGGACAACACTGTGTTTATTGACTCATTGCAATGAGGGTGAAAGAACACCATGGAGAACCATGAGGACATCTCAGTGAAAGGGTGTTAGAAAGATCTTACTACAGGATTTGAGTCTGTGTTCAGTGATTTTGCGAGGAGGATTCAAGAAGTGGAGCTTTGTCCCGGATTACATACTGTCAATAAGATGTGGTTATTCGGATTGGGTATCTTGATACCTCTTATCTAGAAGGTAGGTGGAATAAAGTGAAGCTAAAGCTGTGGTTGGGAAAGAGGCAGCAGTCAGTCATATTACTTAGCATAGGGACACAGTCATTTCTGTGGTTTGAATGATGTCCACATTTTTGTCTGTGTTTAGACGTGATTACCCAGTGGCCTTCTTTTTGTCTTATTCTATCATGACCATACAGTGGCCTTGCTTAATATTGGTGTTCTGTGACATTTTTTATGTTTAACAGAACACAGTTTATGCAAAGTTTTGCAGAATGAGGATGGAAACCTGTCTTTTATTGATTTATCTTATTAAGTAATTTGTTCTTTAGTATGTCATATATATTTAAGAAATATGCTCATGGCTGGGTGCGGCGGCTCATGCCTGTAATCCCAGCACTTTGGGAGGTTGTGGTGGGTGGATCACTTGAGGCCAGGCATTTGAAATCAGCCTGACCAATGTGGTGAAAGCCCATCTCTACTAAAAATACAAAAATTAGCCGGGCATGGTGGTGGGCGCCTGTAGTCCCACCTACTCAGGAGGCTGAGGCAGGAGAATTGCTTAAACCCGGGAGACAGAGGTTACAGTGAGTCAAGATTGTGCCACTGCACTCCAGTCTGGGTGACAGAGCGAGACTCTCTCAAAAAAACAAAAACAAAAACAAAACAAAACAAAGCAAAAAAGAAATACACTCAGTGTCTGACATTTTGTGGAACTGGATTCAACTCTTTTCCATCTCTTCAACTTTACATTATGATTTTTAAATATATGTAAACAGTAAAAGAACAACTGAATAGTACTATACCCTCCACTTAGGTCCAGTAATAAACATTTTGCTATTTTGTTTTCTCTGTGTATTCATCTTCATGGAAGCATTTGGAAGCAAGCTGCAGACATGGGGATACTTCACTCCTACATACTTAAATTTTTTTTTTTTTTACATCCCCACGGATAACAGGGAACTCCTAAATATTTTAGTGTGAGTTTTCTAATAATAAAGACACCCTGCAACATAGTCACAAATTATTATTATTATTTATTATTATTATTTGAGACGGAGTTCCACTCTTGTTCCCAGGCTGGAGTGCAATGGCCCAATCTCGGCTCCCTGCAACCTCCACTTCCCAGGTTCAAGCGATTCTCCTGCCTTAGCCTCCCAAGTATCTGGGATTACAGGTGCTCACCACCACGCCCGACTACTTTTTGTATTTTTAGTAGAGACAGAGTTTCACTATGTTGGTCAGGGTGGTCTAAAACTCCTGACCTCAGGTGATCCTACCATCTCAGCCTCCCAAAGTGCTGGGATTACAGGCATGAGCCACCACGCGCGCGCTCTCTCTCTCTCGTTCTTTCTTCTCTCTCTTTCTTTCTTTCTTTCTCTTTTTCTCTTTTCTGGAGATGGGGCCCCGCTATATTGCCAGGCTGGTCTTGAACTCCTGGACACAAGCAACCCTCCCACCTTAGTCTCCCAAAGTGCTGGAATTACAGGAGTGAACCACTGTGCCTGGCCTAGGATGTCTTTTTTATAGCTGTTTGGTTGGGAACTCTGAACCCCAAATATCTGAGACAAGTCTCAGTTAATTTAGAAAATTTATTTTGCCAAGGTTAAGGACACACCTGTGACGCAGTCTCAGGAAGTCCCAGTGACATGTGCCCAAGGTGGTTGGGGTACAGCTTGCTTTTATATATTTTGGGCAGACCTAATACATCAATCAACACATGTAAGATTTACATTGTTTCAATCTGGAAGGGGAGACAACTCCAAGGGGGAGAACGGGGGGCTTTCAGGTCATTGGTACATTTACAATTTTTCTGATTTGCAATTGGTTGAAAGAGTTATGGGAGGCCGAGACGGGCGGATCACGAGGTCAGGAGATCGAGACCATCCTGGCCAACACGGTGAAACCCCGTCTCTACTAAAAAATAAAAAAAACTAGCCGGGCGAGGCGGCGGGCGCCTGTAGTCCCAGCTACTCGGGAGGCTGAGGCAGGAGAATGGCGTAAACCCGGGGGACGGAGTTTGCAGTGAGCTGAGATCCGGCCACTGCACTCCAGCCCGGGCGACAGAGCCAGACTCCGTCTCAAAAAAAAAAAAAAAAAAAAAAAAAAGAGTTATTATTGACTGGGAGCTGTTGCTTGCACGTGTAATCCCAGCACTTTGGGAGGCCGAAGCGGGCAGACTGCTTGAGTCCAGGAGTTCAAGACCAGCCTGGGCAACATGGCGAAAACCTGTCTCAACAAACAAACAAACAAGTAGTTACGCATGGTGGCACGCGCCAGTAGTCCCAGCTACTCGAGAGGCTGAGGTGTGAGGATTGGTTGACTCTGGGAGGTGGAGGTTGCAGTGAGCAGAGATTGCACCACTGCACTCCAGCTGAGATAACAGAACCAGAACCTGTCTCAAAAGAAAAAAAAAAAAAGTTATGAACAGTAGAAAGGAATGTCTGGGTTACAATAAGGGGTTGTAGAGACCAAGGTTTTATCATGCAGATGCAGCCTCCAAGTAGCAGGCTTCCGAGGGAATAGATGATAAATATTTCTTATCAGACTTAAGGTCTGTGTTGATGTTAATAAGGCACGTCCAATCCCCTCTTTCATCATGGCCTGAACTAGATTTTCAGGTTAAATCTGGAATGCTCTTGGCCAAGAGGAGAGGTCCATTTAGATGGCTGTGGGGAGTCTTAGCATTTTATTTTTAGTTTACAGAACCAAGAATCTGCAATACTTACAGCAGTTAATCAGTAATTTCAATCCTTTATTGGAAGGACCAAGAGTTTCCTGGCCTGGCACGGTGGCTCACGCCTGTAATCCCAGCACTTTGAGAGGCCGAGGGGAGCAGATTGCCTAAGGTACGGAGTTCGAGATCAGCCTGACCGACATGGTGAAACCTCGTCTCTACTAAAAATATAAAAATTAGCCGGCCGTGGTAGCAGGCGCCTGTAATCACAGCTACTCGGGAGGCTGAGGCAGGGGAATCGCTTGAACTGGGAGGCGGAGGTTGCAGTTAGCCTTGGCACTCCATCCAGCCTGAGCAACAAGAGAGAAACTCCGTCTCAAAAAAAAAAAAAAGTTTCCCGAGCAATTCACGTTTTCGTACATCGGGGCAGGGTACGCCATTTCCTGGGAGGCACAGGAGTTTGTGGTTGGGAATAGGTAAGGCTCCTTGTGACCCCTAGAAAGACAAGCCTCCAGGCTAACCCAGTAACACCCTCGTCAGGAGTCCTTCACGGCCGCCGGAGGGCGCAAGGAGCTGCGGCTGGAAGTACTCGGAGCGCCGGCGGAAAAGGCGCGCGGAGCCCGTAGCTCGCAGCGCGCGCTGGAGGTGGGCGCGGGGCGGTGCCGCGGCGGCGAAGGGAGCCGCGATGGAGGGCGCTCCGACTGTCCGCCAGGTAAGCGGGCCTCGCTGGGGTAGGTTCCCATCGGTGGCTTTACCCGACTTTTTCTCACGGTGATTGCTTGAACCTTCTCAGATTACAGTTAATTCCTCCCTTCCCTTTCCTTCGTGCTCTTGGGAGTAATGTGGAAAGTTGTTACGCAGGAAACGGTTTCCAGTGCCTCTGCGAGCGCTTTCCCTACGGGCGGTGGTGGGGACATCTGCTTTCCTGTGGGCGTTGAGGGCTTGAATTTGATCCCGAAATGTCCTGGTGCGGATGTCTCAGTCCCAGGCCCCTTGGGTCAGGCCCCATGGTCGTGATTCTGACCCAGTGTCACGTTTTTCCAGCCTCGTCCCCTTCTTTTCATTCTCAGCCCTGTTACAAGCGTCCGGATAGTTTAAATCACTGTGCTGTCAGCCAAGTTTTGATTTCAACTAGTCTAGTTTTGTCATTTGTTTACTACCTTACTTGACAAAAGCGTTCTTATTAATATTCAGGATGAAACCCCGCTTTTATTGGAGGGGCGCCTGCGTTTCTGAACACCTCCTGCTACATTGGTTTGTGTGTATATATTTTACTTTTAGAGAACTGTGGTCAGTGCTATATCTTCTGAAGAGCATTGTGGTTTACAGATTGGTGGAGGTACACAAATAATTGTTGAATGAACAAGTGAATGAGTGTGTTATTTCACTTGATTTGAAAAACATTACTATGAAATAGTCAAGCTGGATATTCATGAACCCAATCAGTCACTGATTCAATTATGTCCCTGGCACTGGGTGTTCGGGATTAGATGGTGATTAACACAGACGTGATCCCTGCTCTTAATAAGTTTACTGTCTAGACTCGAGATAAAATTATTTCCTCTATTGTAGAGTTAAGGAACAGATGTACAGAGATTGACTTTGCTAAGGACCGCACGGGTAATAAGGCAGAGAGACAGGAATCTATTGTAGCCACCCCAGAAAGCCAGAATGGACCCCCACCCCAAATTTGATTCAGGTGTAGAAACTGATGATGCCACACACACACCATGAGGCTGGAGTGCAGTGGCGCCATCTCGGCTCACTGCAAGCTCTGCCTCCCGGGTTCACGCCATTCTCCTGCCTCAGCCTCCCCAGTATCAGGGACTACAGGCGCCCGCCACCACGCCTGGCTAATTTTTTGTGCTTTTAGTAGAGACGAGGTTTCACCGTGTTAGCCAGGATGGTCTTGATCTCCTGACCTCGTGAACCGTCCGCCTCGGCCTCCCAAAGTGCTGGGATTACAGGCTTGAGCCACCACCGCTCCCGGCCCTGAAAAAATGTTTTACTTACATAATTAAGGTCTCTGGGGAGAGCAAGGCAGGCCTCTCAAGCAGCACCCAAATGGCTTCAGAGAGCCTCAGGAAAAAACTGGCTCCATGTCTTTTTTTCTGATTAGGGTTAGGGAGTGGGGCCAGGGTAAGAGGTCCAGTATGCAGACAGGGGATTGCTTGAATTTCCCACCCAAGATGAAGGAAGGAGCACCCAGACTTTCTTATCACTTACCCAGATGAGGTACAGAAGAGGAGGAGGGAGGGGTGAGGCAAACAAAGTAGACTGAGACTGGTAATAATTTACCCTTGATGTTTGATGACTGACATGAACCATCTGAATTTGAATTCGACTTTAAGTAAGCCATTGCGGCCCAGTGCAGTGGCTCATGCCTGTACTTCTAGCACTTTGGGAGGTCAAGGCAGAAAGAAGTATCTCTTGAGGACAGGAATTTGAGACTAGCCTGGGCAACATAGCAAGACCCTGTATCTAAAAAAAAAAAAAAAAAGAAAAATTAACCAGGCATGGTTGTGTGGCACCTGTAGTCCTAGCTATTTGGGAGGCTGAGATAGGAAGATCACTTGAGCACAGGAGGTTGAGACTGCAGTAACCCCTGTTTGTGCCATTGCACTCCAGCCTGGGTGACAGAGACCACATAATTTTCAGAAATTTAACCAAGGTGGTAGGCCTTACACTATGTGTGGCTCAGTGGCCCATCCTCCTTTTGTGAGCTCCTTTGTGAGTGTGTCAAAAGACTGTCCTCAGAGGAGGATGTCATCAATGGAATTTATACTTGTGCTCCTGGGGAAAATCTGGTGCAATTAAGATTTTTCCTGTAAAGGTTGCGTATGAGGGCAAGACTGTGTACTCTGTGGTTAGCCAGCTAAAGAGATATTGTGTCTCTCTGGAGGTGAAGACCAACTATGGCTGAGGAGGTGTTGAAAGAGACACTGAACAGAACATATTAGCCAAATCTATCACAGCAAAATATTTACTAGTTGTGGACTGAATAGTCAGTAATTTCAATAATATTGGGTATAGGGGCCTTCCTGGGTAAAATGACATCATGGAGGATGTGGTAATGAACCATGAGGCACCATTCATTCTTACCAAGTTTAACAGGCCAAATTGGGCTGTTAAGTGGAGAAGCAGTAGGAATAGTTACTTTCTCACGAAGTAGGTGGTTTTTTGTTTTTTGTTTTGTTTTTTTTTTTTTTTTGGTGAGATGGAGTCTCGCACTGTTGCCCAGGCTGGAGTGTAGTGGCATGGTCTCCCCTCACTGCAACCTCCACCACCTGGGTTCAAGCAATTCTCCTGCCTCAACCTCCCAAGTAGCTGGGATTACAGGCACGTACCACCATGCCCGGCTAATTTTTGTATTTTTTTTTAGTAGAGATGGGGGTTTAACCATGTTGGTCAGGCTGGTCTCGAACTCCTGACCTCGTGATCCGCCCGGCTTGGCCCCCCAAAGTGCTAGGATAACAGGTGTAAGCCACCGTGCCTGGCCGAAGTAGGTCTTACATAACAAGTTTCAGTCTTTGAAGGCCCTGTTTTGTTTTATATTGGATTGTATAATTTTAACTGGGCACTGAGAGTGGCGGTCCACAGGGTCTCACTGTTTTGTTTGTTTTGAGACAGAGTCTTGCTCTGTCACCTGGGCTGGAGTAAAATGGTTCAATCACAACTTACTGTGATCTCCAGCTCTTGGACTCAGGCAATCCTCCCACCTCAGCCTCCCAAGTAGCTAGGACTACATGTGTGTGCCGCTATGCCAGACTAATCTTTAAACATTTTGTAGAGGGGGGTCCTTGCTATATTGCCCAGCTTGTTCTCCATACTCTTGGCCTCAAGTGATCCCCCTGCCTCAGTCTACCAAAGTGTTGGGATTATACGTGTGAGCCAACATACCCAGCCTGTGGTCCCACTTCGTTGAAAGTCAATTTGTAAGCTCTAAAGACTTGATTTAAATTTAGTTTATTACTAATTGGGACAGAGTGTCCGTGGCCACAGTAGGATATTTTAGGGCAATGTATACCACGATCAGTGGAGTATTTAGGCAAAGGAATAGTTCGGATGGTTAAAATGAGGCATACCTATTTGTTGTCTATTTTTTGTTGAATAACTCCTAAGATTGTAGGGGATACCTTGTTTAAATTTAGTGGGAACTCCAGTTATAACTGTAATTTGAGACCCAATATTGATTAAAGCCATGAAGATTTGCCGTTTGCTGCATTTTAGCAGATGTTGAAGTTAACTTAGAACCTATGTTGTAGAGGTACAAAAGCCAGTCTTTTATCTTTTATTATATAAATTATCTTAATAAATTCTGTATGTTTTATTAGATCAATTTATGGACTTCAGTTTCAGTTTTTTTTTGTTTTATTTTTTTGCTGTTGTATGTTTCCTTCCCTTCTATCCAGGTTTGTTGGTTTCTCCCTCTCTTTCTGGAGGTTGCTGGATATAGTTCAGGTGGAGGAGGTCCTCTCTACCCTCTCATGTTTACGAATTTCTTTCTCCAGAGAGCCTCAAATCAGTAGCATCATGGTTAGGGGCTTCCCCCATGGCAATGGTTATTTATAGGGTTTAAGAACCTCAAGTTTGGCCAGGTGCAGTGGCTCATGCCTGTAATCCTAGCACTTTGGGAGGCTGAGGCGGGCTGATCACGTGACATCAGGAGTTTGTGACCAGCCTGGCCAACATGGTGAAACCCCATCTCTACTAAAAATATAAAAATTAGCCGGGTGAGGTGGTACATGCTTGTAATCCCAGCTACTCGGGAGGCTGAGGCAGGAAAATCGCTTGAACCTGGGAGGTAGAGGTTGCAGTGAGCCGAGATCGTGTCACTACACTGGAGCCTGGGCGACAGAGTGAGACTCTGTCTCAAAAAGGAAAGAAAAGAAAAGAAAAGAAAAGAAAAGAAAAGAAAAGAAAAGAAAAAAGAAAAGAACCTCAAGCTTAAGTGGAGCAGCAGCAGCAGCAGCAGAGGTATTTAAGGATCCTGGTTCACCATACGCTGTTTTTTTTTTTTTTGGTGGTGGTGTTGTTTGTTTGAGACAGGGTTTTGCTTTGCCGGCCAGGCTGGAGTGCTGTAGCGTGATCGTGGCTTACTGCAGTCTTGACCTCCCAGGCTCAGGCAATCCTCCCACCTCAGCCTTCTGAACAGCTGGGGCCATAGGCACCTACCACCATGCCTGGCAAATTTTTTGATTTTTGTTTGTAGAGACAGGGTCTCACTATGTTGCCCAGGCTGGTCTCAAACTCCTGGGCTCAAGAGTTCCTCCTGCCTCAGCCTCCCAAAGTGCTGGGATTATAGGCATGAGTCACTGTGCCTGGCCCATGTGCTTTTATGATTTTATGACTACTCCTCCTTACTCCCCTACTCCATATTCTCTTTTTTCTTTTTTTAACTCCCTGATGAGTGCTCTTACTTGAGCAATTGCCTAATGAGCCAATATTTTTTTGAGATAGAGTCTGGCTCTGTCACCCAGGCTGGTGTGCAGTGGTGTGATCTCAACCCACTACAACCTTCTCCTCCCGGGTTCAAGCAATTCTCCTGCCTCAGCCTCTGAGTAGCTGGGACTACAGGCCACCATGCCTGGCTAATTTTTTGTATTTTTTAGCAGAGACAGGGTTTCATTATGTTGGCCAGGCTGGTCTTGAACTCCTGGCCTCAAGTGATCTCAAAGTGTTGGATTACAGGCATGAGCCACCTCGCACAGCTGACACATCTTATTCATTTGTTTAAACTCCATTGTTTTTATAAATCAGAGCTTATTTACTAATTTTTCTATTGATGGACAGTGAGGTTATTTCCACTTTTGTAGTATTAACAAATATTCTTGACTCTGTATATTAAATTGCTGCATTGCAGTGTATGTCTATCTTCTTTCCTACTGGGCTTTGCAAATTGTTCTCCAAAATAGTTGTACAAATAGACACTCCCATTACATTGTATTTTTATGATTTATTATTACTCTAGCAGACTGTGCACTTCTGGAGACTGAGGAATTTGTTTTATTCATCTTTGTATCCCTAGTGCCAACCAAGCTATCTAGCACATAATAGTAGTTGGAAAATCTTTGTTTCATGTATAAATGTATGAAGTTGGCTGGGTGAGGTGGCTTATGCCTATAATCCCAGTATTTTGGGAGGCTGAGGCAGGAGGATTGCTTGAGCCTAAGAGTTTGAGGTCACCCTGGGCAACATAGTGAGACCTTGCTTTTACAAAAAAAAAAAAAAAATAGCTGGACATAGTGGTGTGCACCTGTAGTGCCAGCTACTCAAGAGGCTGAGGAAGGAGGATTGCTTTGGCCCAGGAGTTCGAAGCTGCAGTAAGCTATGATTGGGCCACTATACTCAAGTCTGGGTGAAAGAGGAGACTCTGTCTCTAAAGAAAATAATAATAAAAAATAAAGTAAATATATAACTATATGAACTATTGAAGCAAAAACATATTTATTATTGTCTTTTAAATGTTGTCCTTTTAAAATTAATGTATATGTTGTGAACATTAACTTTTTTCTTTTTAAAATGGTCATTTCTCAATAAATAATTTACATGGTTTGATATTTGTTTCCAGGTGATGAATGAAAGGGATTCAAGCCTTGCCGCTGAGTTACAGGAAGATGTAGAGGAAAATCTTAGTCCAACTGTGGAAGAGAATAATGTGGTAGCTAAAAAACAGGGGCCAAATTTACATAATTGGAGTGGTGACTGGAGCTTTTGGGTAATTTCTTTTTTTACATCTTTATTTTAATCTTGAATGCAAATTTTGTTTAAATCTGCAAGAAGTCATATTTGTAAAATTTCCTTCTTAGCTTCTAAATTTTAGATGTTTCAGTTTTAGTCCGGAGTCCTGAAGACATTTCTGATTATACTGTCCTTTGACCACTAGAATGCACTGTTGTCTGGTTCGATGGAATGGAATTATCTGCTTCAATTTCCTTGTGTGAAAACTACACCACGGAAGTGGATTCCACTTACCCTGTAGCTCACTGTATTGTCAAGAGACTAATGTTATACAGAAACCATATTTCTAAGTGTTGCTGAGAAGCCAGCTATTTGATATAATTTTGATTTAAAAAATTCATTCCTGTGCCTAAAGAAAGTTTAGCAATGTTCAACCTATAGTGTATAATGACTGTAAGATGGTTTTAAAGTTAGAAGCTACGCATTGTTTTCATTGTGTTCACTCGGTTGTGTAATCTGGATGTGCTTCAGGTTTCCTCACTGTAAAATGAGACTACTGCTTGTTGACTACGCACATTAAGATCTTAGAGTCTTTTTGGAAGAACAACACTTCTGTATGTTACAAATGCTAACATTTATTATATTAAAGAACTCATTCTAAGTCTAGCAATTCCTATGAGAGTTATGAACTGTTTGATAGAATCTGGTATGATACAACTATAAGTGAAAATTGTATAGGATGGTAAGGCCTGTATAGTTCCAATTAGTTCATTAGAAAGCTGATCTCTTGGCTGGGTGTGATAGCTCATGCCTGTAATCCCAGCATTTTGGGAGGCTGAGGTGGGCAGATTGCTTGAGCCCAGGAGTTTGAGACCAGCCTGGGCAACATGGCAAAACCCAGTCTCTACAAACAAACAAACTAACAAAAATTAGCCAGGTGTAGTGGCACATGCCTACAGGCTACATCCCAGAGAGAGACCCTGCCTCAAAAAAAAAAAAAAAAAGCTCATCTTTTGAGGATTAGATATCCTTGGTAGCAGATTTTCTTATAAGTTTAGAGTAGGCCAAAAAAAGATTCATTAACAGTTTATAAAGATTAGTACAAGTACCATCATTCTGTTCATAATTAGCAGTTCAGTTCATTGAATCTTAAGTTATTGAATCTTAATATGACTAAATGGTTTTGATTTCCTATTAAGAAACATGACATCATAA
>NW_012108419.1:489627-491408 GCF_000951045.1 Mandrillus leucophaeus
GAATCTAGAGTTGTGCTTTTTCACTTTAGAGAGGTTTCTAGCAAAAGAATGGATAACTTTAAAAAGTACTGGTATTTAAAGAGTTAAGCTACAGGGATCTGGGAAGTTCACTAATGTAGAATAATTCATATGCTCTAGCCCGGCTAAATCAGTTGTTCCACAGTAGTGAATTTAGAGGGCAGCATGGTATGATTGAACACATTGGAGACTGGGAACAAAACATCTGGAGTGGAGTCTCTGCTCTGCATCTGGTGATTTCAGGGTGTGGTCATCTTGAGTATGTTGCATAACCTGTCTCACCTCAGTTACCTCACCTATAAAATTAGAGATTGGGTCACGGTATTACAACACTGGTCTGTCTTGAATCAGTAGTAACCTCACTCTGTTTAACAGATTGGCTAATAAGTGCCTTTCTGACAGTAAGACTAATTTAAATAATAAAGATGAACTCTCCATGGCTATTGATAGTGAGCAACGGCTTCAGATTTTCAGATTTTCTATTTCAATTCTGTAGTATAAAGATAGGCATCTTAGTTGTTGTATTTGTTTCATTTTTTTATTTTAAAATATTGGGCCAAACATTGTGGCTCATGCTTATAATCCCAACACTTTGGGAGGCCAAAGTGGGGGGATCACTTGAGGCCAGGAGTTTGAAATCAACCTGAGCAACATAGTAAGACCCCCATCTCAACAAAACAAAATAAATATTAGCTGGCTGTGGTGGCTTGCACCTGTAGTCCCAGCCACTTGGGAGGCTGACATGGAAGGATTGCTTGAGTCCAGGATTTGAGGTTATGGTGCACTGTGATCATGCCACTGCACTGCAAATTAGGCGACAGAGAGAGACACTGTCTCAAAAAAAAAAAAAAAAATTAATTCTAGTATGTGGGAAGTGAGTTTTATTATTACCTTTTAAACCCTAATGAAACAATAAAAATTATGTGAAATGATGCAATGAAATTTAAAATACAGTTAATGGCAAATATTTATGCTTTTGCCCATTAACTTAGTAAAAAAAATATATAGTAAAAGGTAAAACAAACAAAAAAACCCTTAAAAAGAAAGACTTATTTTCTTCTTGGCTAGAGTAATAGTATATTCCATGTGGATTAAGATCGCAGAGGCAAGGCAGACAGAGATCTGCAGCAGAGGTATTTGTTTAGTGCAACTTCTGTTAGTGATCTAGAGTAAGCAACCATTGGGAGTAGAAAATAGCCTTTGAGATTATTCATTGTGTATGTTCAGAAGATGACATACTTACCTGGGATTTTTTAATAGAAGTAATAGTGCTTTGGATAAGGTAGTTAATATTATATATTCTTTTGTGCTTTGATATTTCATTAATATTAAGTTCTTTAAAAAATTTGTCAATTGTATATACTTCTTTTTTTTTTTTTTTTGCTGTAAGTTTATTCAATGCAAAATAATCCTCTCCATTTTTACTGAGGCGTCTGACCATGTTCACGACCAAATCTGCCTTTAAACTGGAATTCGGTTGCTGACCCAGCCCCAACCTCGACTTCTTTGTCGGCACCAGGGGGCAGAGCACTCCGTCTGTAGGTATCTCTGTCAACTTCCCCTTTTGTGAGTCTTGCAGGTCGCTCACCCTCCAGACCTTTAGGCCGAGGCCTGCCAGTCTCTGGACGGCTGCAGCGTAGGGTGGCAGGCACAATCTCTGGGGCAGATAAAGGTAATCACAGAGATACTAGATGCCCTCATTGGTAAGGTACCAGTAGAAATGTCTTCAGGCAAACTGTTCCTTCATGTAGCCTCGGGACTTG
>NW_012108419.1:492833-494899 GCF_000951045.1 Mandrillus leucophaeus
CCTCTGCCTCCTGGGCTCAAGTGCCTCAGCCTCCCGAGTAGCTGGGATGAGAGGCACGTAGCACCACTTCTGGCCTATTCTGTACTTTATCAGTAACTTATCCTGGTCACATTATTTATAAGTAAATTTTTCTACTTAGAAGTAGGGGATAAAACTGGTTTATTTTTTTGCCACAAATCTGATTTATACATACGTAGTAAGGATTAATTAATGTTGTACTATTAAAGAAAATCCCAAGAGGATTAATTAGTATGCTTGTAACATACTTTGGCAACTGGGGAGAATAGGTTTCCTGTAATCATGTTGTCCTCCACAACAGCATGTCTTGGATTTATTCAAGCTTATAAAGGATATTTCAGATTTTTACTTTGGTGACTGATAAAAAATAATAAACTCATTTTCTAATTTATGTTGGATTAAAAAACATTTTATTCGATTTGAAAAATTTTAAGTATAGTTAAGATGCTGCTTGATAAACCTAGATGTCTTTTAACAGCTTTAGGTTAAATTGTAAAGGAATAAAAACCAACACTTCCAGCAAAATGAGAAGGGGACTATTTAAATGCTCTTCTGCTAAAGGTACCTAGCAATGCTGGATGAAATGTTTCAAACTTTTTTTTTAATAATGCATGTCTTGGCTCACAAAACAGCAAGGGAAATACACCTAAGGGATTAAAAAAAAAAAAAAAAGAGGGAACTGATTACCAGAGTTGTAAGCCCCTGAGCTAATGCTGAGGTACCCCTGAGGAATTTGCTCAGCATTACTGGCCATGCTGTGATAGGAGATAGGAGATACCTTGAACTTGTGTGAGCTGGAACTGAGTACTGTTTATAAAGCCAGACTCCCATACCCTCTGTGAAATACAGACCAAAAAAATCCACTACATCCACAGGTTGAAGACAAGGAAGCTTGTCTGTCTAAGCCTGGGCTTAGGGTGGGCGTGGGAGTAGTTTCTCCTGAGAATGTGTAACTATAATCCATCTCTAAATGTAGTCCATCTCTCATGAAGTTTTGGGGCTTGGATTTAGTACTCTATAAGTGAGCAGAAAGAGATTCAATAAATAGCGTATTTGACCCTCCAAAACTTCATATAATAAAACTATACCAAATAAAGACTATAAAAGTCATATGCTATTGTAAAGACAATAGAAGGAATTAAAAGTATTATAAATGGATAGGAAATTCTCGAGAACACCAGGCAGATTTGAAAAAATAATCAAATACAGCTTCTAGAAATGAAAAATATGTCATTGAAAGAATAGTAATTAATGCAGAGGGCTTGGGAAATGGACACCAAAGAGAGATCAGTAAACTGAAAGATATATACGCATTAGGAAATTACTCAAATTGTATCACTGAGAGGTGAAGAGAGAAAGTGTGAAACAGAGCAGTTTAAGATGTAAAGGAAATAGTAGAGAAGTCCATTATGAATCTTATAGCAGTTTCAGAGGATGAATACAGAGTATGAGCAAGAGGCAATATTCAAAGAGAATGTGCATGAAACATTTTCACTCAGGAGGAAGGGTTTCATAATCAGGAATTGCAGTGAGCTGCTCACAGGATAAATTAAAAAGTATGTGAGCAGAGACATTTTTATCTTAAAAGTGGCAAAGGTAGATATACATGAATTAAGAAATGAATGGTCTTATTCGTTTATTAGAGTGTCTTCTATGCACGAGAATGTTCTAAGTGAACAGGATAGCCTCTCTACCACCCTGGATCTGGCAACAGAATGGCAGCTGGACAGTATATAAATAAACGAACATGTACTATATCAGGTAGTGATAGAAGCTGTGAAGACAACAAAAGAATGTAAAGGTGTAGAGAATAACTTGGGAGGGAGTAGCATTTTTAGTTAGGATGGTCAGGAATAGCTTCTCTGAGGAAGTGCCATTAGAGAGAGGCTTAAATGGTGGGGGCGGGTGAGAGAGGGAGACCACCAGTGAATCCTGGGAGGGAAGGGAAAGGGCAGTGGTGTTCTATGGAAAGGCCCTGAGGCCAGAATGAGATTGTCTGACTTGACAAATAGCCTGCTGAAGGGATTGCTATGGTCAGCGAGGGAACA
>NW_012108419.1:495814-499263 GCF_000951045.1 Mandrillus leucophaeus
CATGCCTGTAATCCCAGCTACTTGGGAGGCTGAGGCAGGAGAATTGCTTGAACCTGGCAGGTGGAGGTTGCAGTGAATTGAGATCATGCCATTGCAGTCCAGCCTGGGTAACAAGAGCAAAACTCCGTCTCAAAAACAAACAAAAAACAAAACAAAACAAAAACAGTTACACTGAATCCTATGAGCTACATGGGATAGTGACTTTCTATCACCTTAGTAATACTTTGATCAATAATTAAGTGATTTTGGCCAGACATGGTGGCTCATGCCTGTAATCCCAGCACTTTGGGAAGCCAAGGTGGGCAGATCTGTTGAGGCCAGGAGTGCGAGATCAGCCTGGCCAACATGGCAAAACTCCCTCTCTAATAAAAATTTAAAAATTAGCTGGGCATGGTGGTGCACTCCTGTAATCCCAGCTACTCGGGAGGCTGAGGTGGGAGAATTGCTTGAACCCAGGAGATGGAGGTTGCAGTGAGCCAAGATCACACCATTGTACTCCAGCCTGGGCGACAGAGTGAGACTCTGTCTCAGAAAATAATAATAATAATAATAAAATCATAGTAATAATAATTAAGTGATTTTAATTGCATTATTTCTCTGGAGAAGATGTGAGTAAGTAAAGTGGCCTAAAGGTAAGTGGTTGGAAGAAGGGGAAAATGGTGTGGTGTATTGACCTCTGAATCAGCTTTAAACATTTTCCCCTCTTATATAGAATTAACACTTAAAAAAAATTTGTTTTTTGAGACAGCCTTGCTCTGTCACCCTGGCTGGAGTTCAGTGGTGTGATCTTGGCTCACTGCAACCTCTGTCTCCCAGGTTCAAGCAGTTCTCCTTGTCTCAGCCTCCCGAGTAGCTGGGATTATAGGCGCCTGCCACCGCACCCAGCTAATTTTTGTATTTTTTAGTAGAGATGGAGTTTTGCCATGTTGGCCAGGATGGTCTTGAACTCCTGACCTCAGGTGATCTGTCCACCTCGGCCTCCCAAAGTGCTGGGATTACAGGTGTGAGCCACCATGTCCAGCCTGTATTCCTATTTTTTAAGAATTTTTATCACAAATAGATGTTGAATTTTGTCAAATATTATTCCTATAACAAGTGATATGATTGTGTAATTTTTAAAAGCATGTTCATATGGTGGGTTACATTGATTGATTTTTGAATATTGAACCAGCCTTGAATGCTGGAATAAACTCCACTTGGTCATGTTATATAATTCTTTTTATTTATGGCTGAATTCTCTTTGCTAATATTTTGTTAAGGATTTTTTATCTACATACATGAGGGATATTGTTCTGTAATTTTCTGTTTCTTGAAATGTCTTTAGCTGGTTTGGTATTTGGGTAATACTAGCTTCATACAATGAACTGGGAAGTGCTCCCTCTTGTTCTGTTTTTTGGAGAGATTGTATAGAATTAGTTTTTTTAATGTTTTGTAGAATTCTCCAGTAAAACTTTCTGGACCTGGAGATTTCTTTCTTGGGAAATTTTAAATTGTGAACTTAATTTCCTTAATTTGTAATGGTGGTTTGTGTTTTTTGATAATCAATTTCATCTAAATTGTCATATTTACGTGTGTAGAGTTCTTTTGTTTGTTTTGTTTTTGAGACAGAGTCTCACTCTGTTGCCCAGGCTATAGTGCAGCGGCACGATCTCAGCTCACTGCAGCCTCCACCTCCCAGGTTCAAGTGATTCTCATGCCTCAGCCTCCCAAGTAGGTGGGATTACAGGTACATGCCTGTAATCCAAGTTACTTTTTTTTTTTTTTTGAGACAGAGTCTTAATCTGTCACCAGGCTGGAGTTGCAGTGGTGCGATCTTGGCTCACTGCAACCCCTGGCTTCCAGGTTCAAGTAATTCCCCTGCCTTAGCCTCCTGAGTAGCTGAGACTACAGGCGTGCTCCACCACACCTGGCTAATTTTTTGTATTTTAGTAGAGACAGGGTTTCACCATGTTGGCCAGGATGGTCTTGATCCCCTGACCTCGTGATCCACCGCCTCAACCTCCCAAAGTGCTGGGATTATAGGTATGAGCCACTGTGCCTGACCTTCCAGCTACCTTTGTATTTTACTAGCTGGGATTTTGTGTTTTTAGTAGAGATGGGATTTTACCATGTTGGCCAGGGTAGTCTTGAACTTCTGACCTTAGGTGACCCACCCTCCTCGGCCTCCCAAAGTGTTTAAGATTACAGGTGTGAGCCACTGTGCCCGGCCTCATTACATGTGTAAAGTTCTTTATAGTATTTTGCTATATCCTTTTGAGTTCTGTCTATGGTGCTGACCCTGTTTTATTCCTGATATTGGTGGTTTGTGTCTTCTCTCTCTTTTTGGTCAGTCTTGCTAGAGGTGTTATCCATTTCATTATTTTTAAAGAATCAGCTCTTTGTTTTATTGATATTCTCCATTGTTTTTGTTTTAATTTCACTGATTTCCGCTCTTTTTTTATTTACATTTGCTTGAACTGGGTTTATTTTACTCTTTCTCTTCTAAGTTCTTGAGTTGGATGCTTAGATTATTTCAGACTTTTCCTTTTTTTCTAATGTGGGCATTTAGTGCTATAAATTTCTCTCTCATCTTTAGCTGTGTCCCACAAATTTTGATATGTTACATTAATATTTTAATTTTCATCAGTTCAGTGTGTTATTTTATTTCCCTTGAGACTTTCTCTTTGACCTTTGACTCTCGATGGATTATCTAGAAGTGTGTTGTTTAGTTTCCAAGTGTTTGGAGATTTTGAGCTATTTTTCTATTATTGATTTCTAGTTTGATTTTATTATAGTCAGAAAATGTATACTGTATGGTTTCAGTTCTCTTAAATTTGTTGAGGTATGGCTGATTATATAGTCTATTTTGGTAATGTTCCTGGACAGTTGATGTTATTAGGTTTTAATATGCTTTGAAATACCTTAGAGAACCTAGATGAACTAGGCATATTTCCACAAAATACACAAATTACTGAAACAGACTCAAGAAGAAAGAGAAAATCTTAATAGACCTATGACAAGGAAAGAGATTGAATTAGTAAAAAAACAAAAACCAAAGAAACCGTCAATCCTCAAAATTAAAATGACAACAACAGCAACTAACTTTTCACAAAGAAAAGCTCAGGACCAGATGACTTTACTGGTATATTCTACCAAATGTTTAAAGAACAATGAACACAAATCCTTCAAAAACTCTTCAAAAAACCAGAAAAGGAGGCAACACTTCCCAGATTATTCTGTGAAGCCAGTATTACCTTGATTCCAAAACTAAAACTAATTGTAATTCTATACACTAGCAGTGAATATCCTTAACATGAAATTAAGAAAACAATTCCATTTACAGTGGTATCAAATGAATAAAATAGGAATTTTTTTTTTCTTTCTTTTTTTTTTTTTGAGACGGAGTCTTGCTCTGTCGCCCAGGCTGGAGTGTAGTGATGCAATCTTAGCTCACTGCAACCTCTTCCTCC
>NW_012108419.1:500441-504808 GCF_000951045.1 Mandrillus leucophaeus
AATTTGGACCCTTACTTCACACCATATACAAGAATCCACTTGAAATTTATCATAGACCTACACGTGAGAGCTAAAACTAAAACTCTTGGAAGAAAACATAGGTTTAAATCTTCATGAAATTTGGATTAGGTAATCATTTCTTAGATATGACTTGAAAATCTCAAGTGACAAAAGAAAAAATAGATAAATTGGACCTCATTAAAATAGAGCCATGTTTGGTGGTGTGTGCCTGTCTTCCCAGCTACTTAGGAGGCTGATGTGGGAGTTCGCTTGAGGCCAGGAGTTTGAGGCTGCATTGTGCTATGATCGTGCCTGGGGATAGCCACTGCCCTCCGTCCTGGGCAACAAAGTGAGACCCCATTTCTAAAAAGTAAAAAATAAAAATTTCTGTGCTTCAAGGAGTTCATTAAAAAAATGAAAAGATCACCCGCAGGATGAGAAAATATCCACAAATCAAATATTGGATAAGGGACTTGTACTAGAATGTATAAAGAACTCTTGCAGCTGAATAAAAAGACAAACCAATTAAAAATGGCCAAAATGTGAATAGACATTTCTCCCGAGGCATACAAATACCCAATAAACACATGGAAACATGTCCGACATCAATAGTTATAAGGTAAATGCAATTCAGTACTACGATGGAAATGTCATTTTACACCCATTTGGATGGCTGTAGTAAGAAAGATAGACATTAGATTTGGTGAGGATGTGGTGAAGTTAAAACTCTCAGACATTGCTGGTGGGAATGTAAAATGGTACAGGCATTTTGGAAAATGGTTTGGCACTTCCTAAAAATTTAAACAGAGTTACTATATGACCCAGCAATTCTTCTCTTAGGTATGTACCCCAGAGAATTTAAGTATGTTCACATAAACATTTTTACATGAATATTCATAACAGCATTATTCATAATAAGCAGAAAGTTGAAACAACCCAAACATTAATCAATTGATGAATGCATAGATAAAATGTAGTATATTTGTATAATGAAATATTTTTCATCTATAAACTAGAATGAAGTAATGATTCATGCTGCAACATAGATGAACCTTGAATACCTACATAATGGTGGGTGATAGGCTACAGACACAAAGGGCCACAATAGTGCAATCAATGATATGCACTTTGTGTCTGTTCCATTAATATGAAATTTCCAGAATTAGCAAATCCATAGAGATAGAAAGTAGATTCGTGTTGTTACGACCTGGGTGGAGGGGGAAATGGAGAGTAATTGCTAATGGGTATAGGATTTCTTTTTGGCATGATAAAAGCTTTCTGGAATTATATAGTGGTAACGATTGCACAGTTTTGTGAGTATACCAAAATCATTGACTTGTACATTGCAAAAGGATGAATTCTATAGTATGTGAATTATATCTTAATTTTTTAAAGTAAGTGCCTCGTTGGTATGGAACTCAGGCCTCAAGCAGCCCTGCTTCCATGATTTTGCTAGGTGCAGCCCATATCACTTCTGTCATGAGTTGCAGCTGCACACTGGTGCCTGTAGCTTTCCCAGGCAGATATTGCACTCTCCTCAGTGTTCTACCCTTTTGGGATCCCAGTGGTAGCCCTGACCCCACATTTCTGCTGAGCATTATTCTAGTAGAGGCTCTCTGTACCTCTCCCCCTGCAGAGGGTCCCTTTTAGCTATATTAATCTCCAGATAGTCTCTAGGTCCTCTTCTGAAAATGCTCTTTCATGCTCTACCACATGGTCAGGCTGTGAATTTTCCAAATTTTTATGCTCTGCTTTCCTTTCAATTATAAATTCTGTCTTTAAATAAGTATTCTCTCTCTCATTTTACTGTAAGTGGCTAAAAGCAGCCATGCAGCATGTTGAGTGCTTTGCTGCCTAGATACTTGTATTTTATTTTATTTTATTTTATTTTTGAGATGGAGTCTCACTCTGTCACCCAGGCTGGAGTGCAATGGGACGATCTCAACTCACTGCAACCTCTGCCCCCTGGGTTCAAGCGATTCTCCCTGCCTCAGCCTCCCAAGTAGCTGGGATTACAGGCATGCACCACCACGCCTGGCTAAGTTTTGTATTTTTAGTAGAGATGGGGTTTCACCATGTTGGCCAGGCTGGTCTTGAACTCCTGACCTCAGGTGATCTGCCCGCTTAGGCCTCCCAAATTGCTGGGATTACAGGCACAAGCCACAGCGCCGGCCTATTTTATTTTTTCTTTACAAAGTTGCTTAGATATTTCTTCTTCCAGAAATTATAGCTTTGGTAATTAAATTCTCTTTGGGTAATTAATCCAGACCCAGAGAGCACTCCCAAAAGATGGCATTAATCCCCTCAGCCCTCTCAGGTTTGGCCGTCTGCAAAGCCCTAGGACATGGATACAATGCCACCAAGTTCTTTGCTATTTTATATGATGACCTTTGCTCAATTCCCAATAAGATATTCCTCATTTCCATCAGAGACCTCTTCAGAATGGCCTCTACTGTCCACATTTCTATGGATGTTCTGTTCACAACCACTTAAGTAATCTCTAAGAAGTTCCAGACTTTCCCAGTCTTCTTGTTTTCTGAGCCCTCACCAGAATTTCTGTTAATGACCCATTTATAGCAATCTAGGCTTTTTCTAGCCTGCTCCTCCAAATTCTTCCAGCCTCTAACCATTACCCAGTTCCAAAGCTGCTACCACATTTTCAGGTATTGTAATAGCAACAACCCTACTTCTTGGTACCAATTTTCTGTCTTAGTCTGTTTTATGTTACTATAACAGAATATCTAGACTGGGTAATTTATATAGAAAGGAGATTTATTTGGCTCATGGTTCTGGAGGATGGAAAGTTCAAGATCAGGTGGTCTCATCTGGCCAGGGTCTCATGTTGCATCATAATATGATGGATGCCATCACATGGTGGGAACACATTTGAAAGAGACAAAACATGAGAGGCAACCTTGCTTTATAATAACCTGCTCTTTTGGTAATTAATCCAGACCCAGAGAGCACTCCCGCAAGATGGTAATAAGTCCTTCATGAGGGATCCCTCATGACCCAAATACCTCTTAAAGTTCCTACCACTTCTCAATACCATTCCATTGAGGACCAAGCCTCAACATGAGTTTTGGTGGGGACAAACCATATTCAAACCATAGCAACTACCAAACCTCGTTAAAAAATCTGCTTGTGAGGCTATGGAGTGTGCCACAGATACTGAATCACTGGGACTGTTCAGACTATTTTTGATTAGAAGCCAACTGTTAGGATTTTTGGACTGCAAGATAGTGGCTTATTGAGTTTTACTGTATTTACATATATAAATATGCACAAAAAAGTGTTCAAATCACTTAGAATAGGAAGATGCTATTTTCGAAAACGATTTTAGAGAACTACAAGAAAAGAAGAATTTGGGGTCTTTGAGGACAGAAACTTCAAATGTTAAATTTTTAAAAAATTTTTTATTGTTTCAAATACTGCATCTACCTCACTTTCTGCTGGGACTTCGTTTACACGTGTGTTAGATCTCCTCACTGTATTATCAGTCTCTTATCCTTTATTCTCTATTTTCCATTATTTTTGTGGCAGCATTTTGAGTCCTAGAGTGATGTGTTCTTCCAGGGAGAATTTTCATATACAGCTGTCAAGCAATCTGGAATTGTCCCTTCCATTTGTAAGGATTAAGATGATTTGAAGTTGAGCTCCAGTCCTTGTGTTGTTGATCTCTGATTTTATTCTGTGTTCATAGAGAACATAGTTTTTGTGGCTTTAATCCTTTCAAATTTACTGAAACTTGTTTTGTGGCCTAGCATATGGTCTGTTCTGGAGAATGTTCCATGCATGTTTGAAAAAAATGTGTATTTTGCAGTTGTTGGATGGAGTGTTTTATAAATGCCAGTTAGGTGTGGTTGGTGGAAAATGTTCAAGTCTCTTATATCCTTGCTGGTTTTCTGTGTAGTCTTTCTATCAATTATTAAGAATGGGGTATTGATACCTCGAACGTATTGAATGGTCTGTTCTTACAGTTCTGTCATTTTTGCTTCATGCATTTTGGGGCTCTGTTGTGGTATGCATTTATGATTATCTTCCTCATATATCGACCCTTTTATTATTATGAAATCTCTCTTGGTCTAGCAGTATTTCAGCTAAAAAGTAATATAGCCACTCACATTCTCTTGTGATTACTGTTTGCATGGTATATCTTTTTCTCATCCTTTTGCTTTTAACCTTGTTGTGTTTTTGTAACTAAGGTGTGTGTCTCTTGTAGACAAAATATAGTTGGTTCTATGTTTTGACTGTTTCTGTGTTTATTCTATTTACATTGAATGTAGTTATAATATGGTTAGATTTACAAATAACCATTTTGCTATTTATGTTCCATATGTCTTATATCTTCTTTTGTTCTTCTGTTC
>NW_012108419.1:505158-507452 GCF_000951045.1 Mandrillus leucophaeus
GGGATTACAGGCGCCTGCCACTGTGCTCGGCTAATTTTTTGTATTTTTAGTAGAGACAGGGTTTCACCATCTTGGCCAGACTGGTCTTGAATTCCTGATCTCATGATCCACCCGCCATGGTCTCCCAAAGTGCTGGGATTACAGGTGTGAGCTGCTGCGCCTGGCCGACCCTTATGTCTTTTTAAGATTTTAAGAGAGAAATGAGAAAATAGATTTACATAGTCTTTTAAAAATACCCATGTATTTATACTTCTGGTGGTTTTAATTTCTTCTGGTGGATTTGAGTTATCATATGATATAATTTTCTTGCAGCTTGAAGGACTTCCTTTATTTTTAATTTTAATTTTAATTTTTTTGGAGACAGAGTCTCACTGTTGTCCAGGCTGGAGTGCAGTGGCATGATCTGGGCTTCCTGCAACTTCTGCATCCAGGGTTCAAAAGATTCTCCTGCCTCAGCCCCATGAGTAGCTGGAATCACAGGCATGCGCCACGACACCCAGCTAATTTTTGTATTTTAGTAGAGATGGGATTTCACTGTTTTGGCCAGGCTGGTCTCAAATTATTGATCCGCCCACCTTGGCCTTCCAAATTGCTGGAATTATAGGGATGCATGTGCCACGATGCCAGGCTCAGACTTCCTTTAGTATTTCTTGTAAAGCAGGTCTGTTCTCTCCATTGTTAATGATGAGCAGTCACCTGCAAATTATACTGTTTTTCAGCTGTATGCGATGAGTCAATTTTTTTCTTGCTCATTTCAGGGTTTTTTCTTTGTTGTTCAGCAATTTGACTATGGTATGTCTTAGCATGACTCTATGTTTATCTTGCTTGGGATTCATTGAGTTTCTTGGATGTATACATGAATGTTTTCCATAAAATTTAGAAACTTATGACCATGATTTCTTCAAATATATTTCTACCTTCCCCTTTTTCCTTCTGATACTCGCGTCACATGTATTTTGGTTCTTTTGATGTTGTCCCACTGGTCTCTGAGAGTCTGTTCATTTTCTTAAATCTGTGTCCTTTCTGTTCTTCAAATTTGATAGTTTTTACTAATCTATCCCTAAGCTCACTTATTCTTTCTGTGTCATTTTGAATTTGCTGTTGAAACCCTCTAGTGAATTTTTTATTTGAGTGATTGTAATTTTCAACCCCAGAATGTCCATTTGTTTCTTTACAATTTTTTGTAAAAAATCTATTTGTTCTCTACTTGTTGAGTCATTGTTGTCATACTTTCCTTTAATTCTTTAAGCATGGTTCTCTTTGTTTTTTGAACATATTTATAATAACTGATTTGATATCTTTGTCTGCTATATTCAATGTCTGGGGATCCTCAAAGGCTATTTCTGTTTTCTGTTCTGTTTTTTCTTTCCTTAGTATGAGTTACACTTTCCTGTTTCTTTGCATGTCTTATAATTTTTGTCGGAATATTGACAATTTAGATAATATATTGTAGCATCTCTGGATTCTGATTGCATTCCCTCCTGTCCCATGGGTTGTCATTGCTGATTTTTGTTTGCTTGCTTGTTTAATAATTTGCCTAGAGTAAATCTATGAAATCTGTTTGTCCTGTGGCATGTGTCTGCTCTGCTTATTATTGTTGTTTTTATTTTTAAGGCTGGCTTCCTAGGGATCACCTCTTACGTCAGCCAGTGATGTACTCAATGTACTTAAATCTATAGAGCCAGTAAGGCTTTTCCCTTCTATTGACAGATCTGTGTATAGACTGGGGAATGTATTCAAAGTTCTGGCCATTTAAAAGTGGCCATTTTTAAGTTTGTCCCAGTTTTTAATGTTCCCTGAGACCTCTTGTGTCTCTGGCCAGGAAATGTGTGGATAGCTTGGGCTTTCTCTAGTTTGTATTATGCACATTGGAGCCTTTGTTCAGCCAGGAATATGTGACTAGTTTATCAAGCCCATCTATGGCTGCCTCTCCTTCAAGATCTTTCTAAGCTCCTTGCTAATCTGCCATTCTGCTTGCTCCAATTGTTGCTGCACTCTCACACTTGCTTGGATTGGTACAGAGTTTTCCCTTTCCCTCCTGGGCACAGATTTTCTGCCTCCAATCCACATCACAGCTGAATCTTCTCTGTCAAGATAGCTGCCAGTTTTCATGACCTATTTCCATTCTCAAAGAACTACCACATAGACTTAACAGGTAAAGGAAGAAGGGTAATGGGAACAGACCCAGGAATGAGTGCCACAGACTTCCACCATCCTTACGTAAGTTCAGTGGATTTTCATGAACAAATACTTCTCAGTTGATTGTATTGTATGCCTTTGGTCAGTTTCCAGTC
>NW_012108419.1:509447-510461 GCF_000951045.1 Mandrillus leucophaeus
ATACTAAGAAAATATAACTAAAAATAAATGATTTGTCACAATGATTTTGGTGCATCAAATTGGAGGGAAAATTTAAACTTGATGTTCAATATATATTAACTACCTCCAGAAAAATATACTCTCTAACAGATGTACTCATAGAGCAACTTCACAAATGTTCTAGGGCTAAATCATTATTTGTGTAATTGTTCACATGGAGTTTTTTTGAAGTAGGCTTTCAGAGGAAAAATTTAATAATTTTTCTTTAAAAAGTGCTTTATTTTTTAGTATAAGCTTAATATATACTCATGACAATAAAACTACAGAGCTAAGTTTTGGTTTTAGTATATATTTAATTGAAAACATTGATTTAGGTTGGGTGGAGGCTCACGCCTGTAATCCGAACACTTTGGGAGGCTGAGGCGGGTGGCTTGCTTGAGCCCAGGAGTTGGAGATTATCCTGGACAACGTAGTGAGACCTTGTCTCTACCAAAAATACAAAACTCAGGTGGGCATGGTGGCACATACCTGTAGTCCCAGCTACTTAGGAGGCTGAAGTGGGAGGATTGCTTGAGCCCAGGAGGTGGAGGTTGCAGTAAGGAGAGATCATGCCAGTGCACTCCAGCCTGGGTGACAGAACAAGACTTTGTCTCCAACAAAAACAAAAACAAAAACATTTATTTATATGAATTTCTCCAATTTTTGGTACCATTGGGAAATGTTTAATTCAGTGTCTAGAACTCAATGAATTTCAAGACAGTTCAGCTCAATAAATATTATAATAATGAATTAAAGCAATTTTTAAAAACATTGTTTATTGGAAGTAATACAGTCCCATGACAAAATTTTCAAATGCTACATAGGACATAAAGTGAAAACTGAGTGATCCTTACAACCAAGACCACTTCAATGTTCTTCCATTGTTAGTAATTTCTTAGGTATAATTTCAGAAAATTTCTGTATATATTTAGGATTGTATATACAGAAAAAAACTTAAATGGGAGCAGACTGATTATTGTTTTGAATCTTGCTTAG
>NW_012108419.1:510511-511018 GCF_000951045.1 Mandrillus leucophaeus
AAAAAAAAAAAAAAAAAAAATTAGCCAGATGTGGTGGTGCACGCTTTTAATCCCAGCTGCTCGGGAGACGGAGACATGAGAAACGCTTGATTTAGAAGGCGGAGGTTGCAGTGAGTTGAGATCGCGCCACTGCACTCTAGCATGGACGACAGAGTGAGACAACAACAGCAGCAACAACAAAAAACCCTGGAAAAAGTCTGCTGATATGTATCAAATAGTCTTCAGTTAAAATAATCTAGGTGGTTACTATGCCGTTGAACATAGTTAATGTAAAATAATGCGGTGGTTTCTTAAAGTGTGGTCCACAGACTAGCAACATCGTCAGTACCTGAGAGCTTGTTGGACACGCAGACTCACCCCAGAGCAATTTAATCAGAAACCTGGGGGGAGAGGCCTAAAAATATGGTGTTTTTTTTGTTTTGTTTTGTTTTGTTTTTCGGAGACAGAGTCTCACTCTGTTGCCCAGGCTGGGGTGCAATGGCGTGACCTCAGCTAACTGTAACCTCT
>NW_012108419.1:514153-515462 GCF_000951045.1 Mandrillus leucophaeus
TTGCAGATTTCAAGTTCCACCTATAAAGACAGGAATGAGGAATACAGAAGACAGTTCACACATCTACCTGATACAGAGAGGCTGATAGCAGGTAAAAAAGACAGAAATTTGCAAAACAAAAGTTTTATTGCCTCATTATAAAAATAGAACTATCCTCAGTGACAGTATATGTAATAACATTTAAGCTTTTATGCTAGACAGAATATAATTTTCAAGATAAGCATCATCCTTATGATCCAGCAATCCCATTTCTGGGTAGATATCCAAAAGAAAGGAAATCAATATATTGAAGAGATATCTGCACACTCATGTTTATTGTAGCACTATTGACAATACCGAAGATATGGAATCAACCTAAGTAGCCATCAATGGATGAATGGATAAAGAAAATGTGGTACATAAATTCTATGGAATATTATTCAGCCATAAAAAAGAATGCAATGCTGTCATTTGCAACAATGTGGATGGAACTGGAGGACATTATGTTAAATGAAATAAGCCTGGCACAAGAAGACGGATATCCCATGTTCTCACTTATATGTGGGAGCTAAAAAGAAACTGATCTCATGGAGATAGAGTAGAACGATGCCAGGTGTGGTGGCTCATGCCTGTTATCCCAGCACTTTGGGAGACTGAGGCAGGAACATTGCTTGAGCCCAGGAGTTCCAGACCAGCCTGGTCAACATAGTGAGATCCTGTCTGTATTATTTAAAAAAAATTGGCCAGGTGTGGTGGTATGTGCTTGTAGTCCCAGCTGTTCAAGAGGCTGATATGAGAGAATCACTGGAGCCCAGGAATTGGAGGCTGCAGTGAGCTATGGTGGTGCCACTTTACCCTGGGCAACAGAGTGAGACCCTGACCCGCCCTCAACCCCCTCCCCCCAAAAAAAGAGAGAGTAGAGTGATGGTTACCAGAGGGCTGGGAAGGGTACTAAGAAGGGAAGATAAAAAGGAGATGGTTAATGGGTACAAGAATACGGTTAGATAGAAGGAATAAGATCTAGTATTCAGTATCACACAGGAAGACTATAGTTAACACTAATTTATTGTATATTTCAAAATAGCCAAAAGAGTAGAATTGGGATGTTTCTAACACAAAGATATGATAAATGGTTGACGTGATGGCTCTCTCAATTACTTTGATTTGATCGTTACAAAATATGTGCTTATTCCAGTATATCACATTATTCCATAAACACATACAACAATTCAGTATCCATAATAATTAAAAATTTAACAAAAGATAAGCAGCATCTTCATAATTAGACAATGGAAGACTCAATTGTAATTCAGGGAGGAGTGATTTCTGA
>NW_012108419.1:517922-522125 GCF_000951045.1 Mandrillus leucophaeus
CCCACCTTGGCCTCCCAAAGTGCTGAGATTGCAGGTGTGAGCCACCACGCTTGGCCCAATATGTGTTTTAATAAGTCAACCAGGTATTTCTGGTCTGAAGTTTGAGAAGCATTTAATTGATAAAATGGTTTGGTGGTTTGGAAACAAATTTCAAGATATTTCAAGGTGACCTTTAGCCCAATCTCTGTTTTAGTGATGGAGACTAGTTAATGAGTAACCTAACCTGCTTAATTATTTACAAGAAAATTTTGTTTGGTGGCACCTCAGTTTTGTTTTGCTGATGGAAACATTGTGAAAGACTGAATTACTTTGCTCAATTTTTAGTATTTGCTTAGACATTTAACATGACTAAGTGGAAACATTTTGAGATTTATGGAACATCTTCCTAAAATTGCTAATTAGTTTATAGAGTTTTAAAATTTAGCAGTTAAGCTAAATCTCCTCATAGCAGCCCTTTATATCTTATATTATTAATAATTTAGCAGTACAGTTTACATTCTTCACAGAGCCAGATCTTATCCTTAGAGGCATGGTATTAACTTGTTAACTTGTTTGGCAGGCAGACTTGATTTTGCTGGACTTCAGTGGTGACGTGGAGAATCAACTTTTTCTTTTTTTTGGAGACAGAGTCTAGCTCCATTTCCCAGACTGGAGTGCAGTGGCACGATCTCAGCTCAGTGCAACCTCCGCCTCCCAGGTTCAAGAGATTCTCCTGCCTCAGCCTCCCGAGTAACTGGGATTACAGGTGCCCGCCACCACGGCTAATTTTTGTATTTTTAGTAGAGACAGGGTTTCGCCATGTTGGGCAGGTTGGTCTCGAACTTCTGACCTCAAGTGATCTGCCGACCTTGGCCTCCCAAAGTGTTGGGATTACAGGCGTGAGCCACTGCGCCTAGCCCAGCTGAGAGAAACAACTTTGAAACTGACTTAAAATGTATACAATTTTCTGAGTCATCTTTGACCCCTCTTTACTTTTGTCTAACATCTAATCAGTCACCAATTCGCCATCAGTACTACCTCCTAAATATGTCTTAATCTAACTACTCTGTCTCTTACTATGGTCACCTTCTGGTCTGAGTCACCATCAACTTTTCTCTGGACTTCCAACTGATTTATCATAATTCATTCTCACAGTGTGAATAAAGTAATCTTTAAATATATACATCTGTTCCTATTCCTTCCACTTAAAGGTCATCGGTGGCATCTCATGACAACCACAGTCTACTATGGCTTGTGAGACTTTACATGACCTAGCTTCGCCAGCTTCTGCAGCCCAAAGATCTAATAGTTCCTCAAATGTGCTGTGTTTTTTTCTACCAAAAGGCCTTTGCATGTGCTGTTCCCTTATGATCCTGCTGACCCTTTATTGTTCTTTTCATGTTAAAGATCAGTTGTTTTTAGAAGAATCCTTCCTGATACACACTCTCTGCCCTGCCCTCCTCATACCTGCATATGCTCTCATAGCTTTCTCTACACTGGGTCATTATCATATTTATTTCTATATTTGTGTATTTTCTGCCTTCCCTGTACATTTTGTTCCATGAAGGCAGGAGCCATTTCTGCTAATCCTACTGCACAGCAAAATATCTGACATATAGTGTCCAAAGTATATGAAGGAGTGAATGAATGAACTAATGAACAAAAAGTGATGACTTTCCATCTGTTGAAATATAGTGTAAGGTCTATTAATTTCTCAGATTTTCATGAATAAGCTGTATCTTATTTTTGTGTATGTAGATTATGCTTGTGCTCTTCAGAGGGACATTTTGCTTCAGGGACGACTATACCTTTCAGAAAACTGGCTATGTTTCTATAGCAACATCTTCAGATGGGAAACTACAGTAAGACATTTTGCATTTGATTTGTTGATACAAATAATTGCATAGAGATAGATACAGTTCTTTTAAAAACTGTACTTTAGATGATTCCAAAGTAAATTTATATATAATTGTGCATCTAAACTAGTGTGCCTGTAAATACAAACATGTGTTGTATATATGTGTATAATATATTTTTCTGATTTAACACATTGAGTTCCAGTATAGTTAAAGATATTTTAATTGAAAAAAGCTTGAACATATATCTTAATGGCTGCCAAAACCATGTCTTAAGTGACAGATTGTCTGATTTTTGTTTGTGTGTTAATGTGGAACATGAACACCCACATGTCTTTTCACACTTTGTACTAATGTTAGATAGAGGAGTTGTTGGGGGAGAATACTGCAGGGCAAACTGCTTACCCTGTTTTTCTCAGAGAATACAAGCATGTACTTATTAACTCCTTCAGGTCGAAAAACCTGAGGAACATTCAACTGCAAAGTTGAATATTCTGGATTAGATTGATGGGATACTTGGCATTTTGTATTGTGTATGTTTCTGAAAAATACATTAAAAAATTCTTTTGTGTGTTTAGATTTCTATTGCTTTAAAGAATATAACCTTCATGACCAAGGAGAAAACTGCTCGACTCATCCCAAATGCTATCCAGATAGTTACAGAAAGTGAAAAGGTGAAAAACTTTTCTATCTTTGTTATATTACATAATGTGAAGAAAATCTGCCTCATACTCACCATCAACATTGGGAAATTAGACATTTCTTCCTGGAGTTAGGAATATCTGATACACATATGTTTAATACTAGAATTCTGTATGCAGTTATATTAGTCGTTAACTTTAAATGACTGCTAACATTTTTTGTACTTTATAGTTTACAGATAACTTTCACCCATATTTTTCATTTCTAGGTAGGTAACATTAGCACAATGTCCTTATTTCTAAATACTCTAATAATTCCATGAGTATTTTTCAGTCAGTAATCACTGCACAATAGCAACTAATAAAAAATGCTCCTGGTGAACAGAGATTTGGAGAGCATACACATGAGCACTAACCACTGTATTCTTTTTTTAAAACAGGCAATTATCTTTAACTGACATAATTTTTATTATTCACCTACAATATCTGCCATTTCTTAGTGGGGATATATCAAGAATATTTCTTAACCACCTGGAAAATTGGTTAGGGCCCTGCGTGAGAGATATTAAAAGTGTAGTGATGAGAAAGAAAAAGAAAGAAGAAAGAAGGAGATGAAGGAAGGAAAGAAAAAAAAAGGAAAGAGAAAAAAAGAGGAGGGGTAGGGAGGGAGAAAAAGAGACAGGGAGAGTTTTGGGGGAGGAGGGGAGAGAGTATTAGTACCGTGATATTAAATCTTTGTAATTGTACTTTTTAATCTTGTGGATATTCTTTTAAATTCACTTTAAATTTTATCTTATTCTTTTTTTAGAGACAGGGTCTTGCTATGTTGCACAGGCTAGCCTCAAGCATTTGGGCTCATGCGATCCTCCAACTTTAGCTTCCCAAGTCGCTGGGACTTCTGGTGTGCACCACTGAGTCTGGCTATTTTTATTTGTAAACAGTCTTATCCCTACGGAACACTTCCAAATGCAGTACAAAGAGCTTTTGCTCCTGCACTAATTGAGAATAAATTCTTACCCTGATCCTCCATCACCTTAGATACTCTGGCATGTACTTCCAACAAAGACATTCTTCTATATAACCACAATGTAATTCAACATCAAAAAATTAACACTGATCTGTTACCACCATTCAATTCTTAGACCCCATTCAATTTCCATGACTATCCCAATAATATCCTTTATAGCAAACAGGCTCAGTTCAGAATTACACATTACATTTAATTATCATGCTCCTTAATTTCCTAGAAGAGTTCCTTAGTCTTTTCTTGACTTTTATGTCTTTGATACTTTTAAAGATTACAGGTCAGTTATTTTGTAGGATATCCCTCAATTTGTGTTTGTCTGATGTTCCCTTGTGATTAAATTTAGGTTATGTAATTTTGGAAGAAATACATGGAAATGACGCTCTGCTCTCACCACTACATCCTATCAGATGGCACATGATTTTAACTTCTACCATTACTGGTGATATCTACTTTGAACATTCGATTAAGGTGGTGTCTGCAGACTTTAGTATAATCTATTTTCCTTTGTAGTAATAAGTATTTTGGGGAAAGGCTTTTTTTTTTTTTTTTTTTTAAGAGATGGAGTTTCATTTTTATTGCCCAGGCTGGAGTGCAATGGTGCGATCTTGGCTCACTGCAACCTCTACCTCCTGGGTTCAAGCGATTCTCCTGCCTCAGCCTCCCAAGTAGCAGGGATTACAGGCATGCACCACCATGCCCA
>NW_012108419.1:522175-523254 GCF_000951045.1 Mandrillus leucophaeus
TTGCCCAGGCTGGAGTGCAATGGTGCGATCTTGGCTCACTGCAACCTCCACCTCCTGGGTTCAAGCGATTCTCCTGCCTCAGCCTCCCAAGTAGCAGGGATTACAGGCATGCACCACCATGCCCAGCTAATTTTTTTGTAGTTTTAGTAGAGATGGGGTTTCACTATGTTGGTCAGGCTGGTCTTGAACTCCTGACCTCAGGCAATCCACCCACCTTGGCCTCCAAAAGTGCTGGGATTAGAGGCGTGAGCCACCGCGCCCAGCCTGGGGGAAGGTATTTTGAAACTATGCAGATATACCATTCTTACCATACTTTGAATTTATCCATTCATTTACTTATGTCAGTATGAACTGGTGATTTCTTATCTTATTCAATGAATTATAAGCCATTACTATCATTATTTATTTTGATGCTCACATTGTCCCAAATTTGGCCAGTGGGAGCCCTTTAAGCTGGCTCCAGTATCCTTTTGAGTATTCTCAGTGTGTTTGAGCATTTTCTTATTTTTTTGGCCCAAGATGTTTCAGGCTTTCCCTGCCCCAGCCCTGGGATCAACCACTTCTCCAAGGAATCCTAGTTTCTTTTAGGGGAAACTGAAAGAAGCCAGTGTGTTCATTGCTATGGGATTGGGGGAGGGGTATAACTATTTTCAAACCCTTTAAGGGGGGCATAATAAGGGTGTACATTAAATCTATATAATCACACACACATATGCATAATGCATACACATATATACACTCACTTATACATCTATTTATCCATCTATCCATCCATCCATCCAAAACGTAAATTCACATCAGGACCTCCAAGTCCCATCTAACACCGCAGAATTTATTTTTGTAACTTTCTTCCTTTCCATATTTGTAGCTCTCTTCCCTGGCTGTGAGAAACCAGGCTCCCATTATCCTTAGTATAGTTACTTATTTAATCACTGGGCCTTTGTATAACCAATTTTCATCTCCACTGCCACCTCTCTCCCACATGGATGCCTCATTATCTGACTTGGTTTCTGACACTTAGAATCACGTTGCTGCCCATCACACCATGACACAGATGCTGTCATCATGTAAAAACTCTC
>NW_012108419.1:524814-530116 GCF_000951045.1 Mandrillus leucophaeus
TGGTCACCCTCCTTGAACTCTGGCTCATGCTCCTCCTCCATACTTTTTTCACCCCGTTCTTGTTCTAATACAGTTCTCCACGTCATCCCCATATGTGGAGGCCCTTACTCACTTGGGCTCTGACACTCCACACAGGGGATGACCTCTTCATTTTTTTTTTCTTTTTTTGGAGGCAGAGTTTCACTCTTGTCAATGAGGCTGGAGTGCAGTGACGCGATCTCGGCTCACTGCAACCTCCACCTCTCGGGTTCAAGCAATTCTCCTGCCTCAGCCTCCCCAGTAGCTCGGGTTACAGGTACCTGCCAGCACACCTGGCTAATTTTTGTATTTTTAGTAGAGACAGGGTTGCCCCATATGGACCAGGCTGGTCTCAAACTCCTGAGCTCAGGTGATCTGCCCGCCTCAGCCTCCCAAAGTGCTGGGATTACCAGCATGAGCCACTGCACCCGGCCAACCTTTTCATTCTCATCTGGTTTTGACACTCTGCTTTAGGCTACTGCACCTCCTGTGTCGCCTCCCACACTCCTAGTGTGGATGCCTACTTTTCTCTGTTCCACCAATAGCTTTAGGGCTGAACTGTTCAGGAAGGAAAGAGGAAGACTTAAATATTCTTAGTTTTACAATTAATGCATAATATACTTTTTCATTTTTTTAACAAAATCATCAGACAATTTCAAAACTAACATCTTCATTCCATACCCATAATAATTCCATTTTCTTTCTAGAGGCAAATGCTATCAGTTTGGTATATATCTTTTCAGACTTTTCAGACTTCCTTTCTTTGTATTTACATACAGGCATGCATGTATAAATGTATGGTTTTGCTCTTTTTTAAAAAAAGTAAATGTCATCTTACATGTGTTGTTCATCAGCTCTCCTTTTTTTTTAAAACAACAACAACAACAACAACATTATCTCTAGTAGTTGTAGGTCTGCATATGTAGATAGACCCACCGCTTTTTAAAAAAATGCTGTATGGTATTTCATAGAATGGATATACCGCGATTTCCTTTACAATTAGTTTCTTTCTAATATTTTGTTATTACAAACAGTGCTGCAGTGAACAGCCTGACCATGCCCTCTTATGCTCGTGTGTGACGTTTCTCACACATGTATTGGAATTTCAGGATCAAGCATTTAAATTTTAATACTGTCAGTAAGTCAGCATTTACTGAACACTTACTGTTATATAGACACTACTTTAAGCTCTTTACATATATTTTCTTATTTAATTCTTATAAAGATCCACTGTGATAATTATTCTCACTTTGGAGATGAGAAAACTAAAGAAAAGAAAAGTGAGCCAATTCACAGAACTAACAATAGGTGATAGAGCAAGACTGTGAACCCAGTTCATTTAATTGCAGAGACCGTGGTCTTAACTTCCTCACTATGTTAACGCAATGATTTCATTTTTTCATCATCATGGTAAAAAATTCTGTACTACTAAATATTCACCCCTTTTATATACTCTGTGACTAAAGGAAGGTTAATCATAGCAATTTTAGTTGTTTTAGGTTCTAGAATATATTCTATGCCTCAGCGACTTAGAGATATCATTATCCGGAACTCTTTCCAAACTCATAAGAAGGCTATTATTGAATCAAGATTTATTTTATTTTATTTATTTATTTATTATTTTTGTCTGAGACCGAGTCTCACTCTGGCGCACAGGCTGGAGTGCAGTGGCATGATCTTAGCTCACTGCAACCTCCACCTCCCAGGTTCAAGCGATTCTCCAGCCTCAGCCTCCCGAGAAACTGGGACTACAGGCACTTGCCACCACCATGCCAGGCTAATTTTTGTATTTTTAGTAGAGACCGGGTTTCATCATGTTGGCCAGGCTGGTCTTGAGCTCCTGACCTCAGGTAATCCAACCACCTTGGCCTCCCAAAATGCTGGTATTACAGGCGTGGGCCACCGTGCCCAGCCAAATCAAGACTTATTAATATGTTTTTGAGGTTGGATATCTAGCAAGGAATAAAAGAAAGGTAGTAATTTATGTAGATTATCCAAAAAGCTGGTCATTTTAAGGAGTTGGGAATGTGGTGGTTGTGCATGAGAGTAGATAAAGTTAATACTAAGCTATTTAGTACAGGAAGTGGGAATCAGCAAGCATAACACAGTGGTGAAAATGAGATAGACTAGGAGATTTTTAAAATCTATATATCTGAACACAGGGTTATAAGGTTATTATAATTAGGCAAAACAATTTGGCCTAAGAAAAGGGAATAGGGAACAGCAAGTATTGATCATTAGATCACATATTATGTCTATAATTCTATTTGGAAGAGATCCTGTGTATATCTTCTTTGTAAAAAGTTTTGCTTTATGAATGATGTATAGCAAAGTTTCGATTTAATGAATTAGAAAATAGCATTCTAAAGTCTTTCTATGAAAAGCATTAACATCCAAAATATTATCTGTTTGATATTTTACTTAATAAAATAACTTAATCCAGCATAGAACTGAGCTTTCTCCTTCCTAACGATAGCTGCTTAGCCATGAAAGGTCATAAACTAGGGAACGGAAGAGAGAAAACACTGAGAAGACTGTATTTAGTGCTGTCTTGTTGCATTTTCTTATAATAGCCTATTTTAAAATGTGATTTTGCAAAAATCAATTAAATAAAAATGTAGAATTATAGATTGAAACATGCTACTTTTCTGTTATAGCATTCAAAGAAAAGTGCAGTGTTAGCATGGGTGCTTTATTATTAGCAGAGAGAGGTATTTCTGGAGGTTTTAGAAGACCATGAAAACTGATAGAATTTAAAAAAATTAAGATCCTTAAATCTATCTGAAATCCACATGTATTTTTTTCTTATTCTTTGTGTATACTTGGCTCAAGTGGCAACCAATATCTCTTTGCAAAGTTCAGAATAAAAGTTTTCATTTTTTCATAATTTTATTTAGATTGATTTCCACAGTTAAACTGAGAAACATAAATAGCTACCTGTTTCAAGTCCGCATTGCTAGTAAATACTGACAAAATTGTGTTTATTGGAAGATACAATTTGTAAAGACACCTTGTTCATATAGCAACTACCTGTGTTTCTTCTATTATAACACAAAGTTAAATAAAAATAGTATACAAAGTAGGCAGTGTTGACCTACTAGTTTGTTTTAACCATAAGCAAGTCCCCATAGACCTTCATGACAGATAATCTCCTCTTATTTTCCATGACACTAAAATTGTCCTATTATTTTTCTTTGCAGTTTTTCTTCACATCTTTTGGTGCCAGGGATAGAAGTTACCTCAGTATCTTTAGGTTGTGGCAGAATGTATTATTAGATAAGGTAAGTGTTCACACCAGAGGCAGTTGCTTATTTTAAGAACCTCCTAGTGTATTTGTGAATTGAAGAGCTCCTTTTTATTTGTCTTAACTAAATTTGACTAGATAATTGAAATTCTAAGTAGAAACTTCAATCAAAGCAAGGTCTATAGTTACAAGTTAAGATGTTAATTATAATCCCCAGGGTAAACACCAAGAAAATAAATAAAAATAAAAAAATAAAAAATAAACAGCGAAGGAATTAAAATGATACACTAGAAAATGTGTTTTTAACACATAGGAAGGCAGTAATGGTGGCACACAGGGACAAAGATGACACAGGACATGTAGAAAACAAATAGCAAAATAACCATTAAACATAAGTGGATTAAACACTGCAACCAAAAGGCAGAGATAGGTAGAATGAAAAAATACATGAACCAAGCCAGGCACAGTGGCTCATGCCTGTAATCTTAGCACTTTGGGAGTCTGAGGTCAGCAGATTGCTTGAGCCCAAGAGTTTGAGACCACCCTGGATAACATGGCAAAACCCTGTCTCTACAAAAAATATAAAAATTAACTGGGTGGGGTGATGCTTACCTGTAGTCCCAGCTACTTGGGAGGCTGAGGTGGGAGGATCACCTGAGCCTGGGAGGTCGAGGCTGCGGTGAGCCATGATCGTGCCACAGCATTCCAGCCTGGGTGACAGAGTGAGACCCTGTTTCAAAAAACAAACAAACAATCAAACAAAAAAAAAACCCATGATCTATCTATATGCTATAAGAGACAAATTAGATTGACAGGCACAAATAGATTTAAAGTAAAAGGAAGAAATATGATACATCATGTAAACAGTAAACAAAACAGAACAGAAGTGAATGTAGTAATATCAGCCAAAATAGTCTTTTTAAGACAGTCTTTTTAAGACAAAAAGTATTGGATACAAGGAAGAATAAAGGGTCAGTTCATCTGGAATTCATAACAATCATGAACATATACAGACCTCATATAGAGCCCCAAAATATACAAAGCAAAAGTTGGCAGAATTGAAGGGAAACAGACAATTCAACAGTAAAACTTGGGGCTGGGTGTGGTGGCTCATGCCTGTAATCCCAGCACTTTGGGAGACTGAGGCAGGCGGATAGCTTGAGTCCAGGAGTTCAGGGCCAGCCTGAGCAACATGGCGAAACCCCATCTCTATTTATTTAAAATATAATTAGCAAACAATGTTGGAGAATTCAATACCCCACTTTCAATGATAGATAGAACAACTAGACAGAAGACCAACAAGGAAATATAAGACTTGAAACACACTATAGACTAACTAAAAGACATCTGTGATGCACTTCACCAAACAGTAGCAGAATATGTATATCCTTTTCAAGTGCACATGAAACATTCTCCAGAATAGACAATATGCTAGGTCAGAAAACAAGTGTCAGTACATTTAACAGTACTGAAATCATACTAAATATGTTCTCTGAGCACAATGGCATGAAATTAGAAATAAATAACAGAAGGACATTTGGAAAATTCACAAAAAGTGGAAATTAAAACAGAATACTCCTAAATAACCAATGGGTGAAAGAAGAAATCATGAGGGAAATTAGCAAATACTTTGGGTTAGATGAAAACAAAAACACAACATACCAAAACCTATGGGATGCAGCTAAAGCAGTATTTAGAAGGAAATTTATAACTGTAAACATCTATATTAAAAAAGAATGATAGTGAGCCAATAACCTGTATTTCTGCCTTAAGAAATTAGAGGCCGGGCGCAGTGGCTCACGCCTGCAATCCCAGCACTTTGGGAGGCCGAGGTGGGCGGATCATGAGGCCGGGAGATTGAGACCATCCTGACTAACATGTTACGGTGAAACCCTGTCTCTACTAAAAATACAAAAAATTAGCTGGGCTTGGTGGCAGGCACCTGTAGTCCCAGCTACACCGGAGTCCCGGTATGAACCCGGGAGGTGGAGCTTACAGTGAGCTGAGATTGCTCCACTGCACTCCAGCCTGGGCGAGAGA
>NW_012108419.1:530441-531863 GCF_000951045.1 Mandrillus leucophaeus
CCCCCCCCACTTTTTTTTTTTTTCTTGATACAGAGTTTTACTCTGTCGCCCAGGCTGGAGTGCAGTGGTGGCGCGATCTCAGCTCACCGCAACCTCTGTCTCACAGGTGCAAGCGATTCTCCTGCCTTAGCCTCCCAAGTAGCTGGGACTACAGGCACCCGCCACCATGCCTGGCTAATTTTTGGTATTTTTAGTAGAGTTGGGGTTTCACCATACTGATCAGGCTGGTCTTCTGACCTCAGGTGTTCCACCCACCTTGGCCTCCCTAAGTGCTGGGATTACAGGCGTGAGCCACCGCACCCAGCCCAAAAGTTGCTTCTTTATAAAAAATGAAAATTGACAAACCTTTAGCTAGTTCAACCAAGAAAAAAAGAAAGAAGACTAAAATTATAAAATTCAGGACTGAAAGTGGTGACAATACTACTAACCTTATATGAAATAAGAAAATTATAAGGAAATATTATGAATAATTGTATGCCAACAAATTATTTACCCTAAATGAAATGGTTAAGTACTTAGAAAGTCACAAACTACAAAAACTGACTCAAGTAGAAATAGAGAATTTGAATAAACCTATAACAAGAAAAGAGATTGAATTAGTGATAAAGAACCTACCACAAAGAAAAGCCCAGGCCCAGGTGGCTTCATTGGTGAACCAACTGTTTACAGTAGAATTAACACCAGTCCTTCACCCAGTATTCTAAAAGTAGAGGGAACACTTCACAATTTGATCTATGAGTACAGTATTACCTTGATACCAAAACCAGACGTCACCACAAGAAAACTCTGAACCCGTATCCCTTATGAACAATGACACAAAAATCCTCAACAAAATATTAGCAAACCAAATCCAGCAACATATACAAAGGTTATATACCATTATCAAGTAGAATCTATACAAGTTGAACTCAAAGCAGAGAGTAAAGTGGTAGTTGCCAGGGGTAGGAAGAAATGGGAAGATGTTGGTTAAAGGGTACAAAGTTTCATTTATGCAAGATGAATGTATTCTGGAGATCAAGTGTGCACCATGCTGACTACAGTTAACAATACTGTGTTGTATACTTGAAATTTGCTAAGAGAGAAGATCTTCAGTTTTTTCACCAGTACAAAAAAAGAAAGAAGGCAAGCAAGTGATAACTACATGAGGTAATGGACATGTTAATTAACCTGATTGTGGCAACCACAATGTATATGCATATCAAAACATCAAATTGTATGCCTTAAATATGTATCATTCCTATTTGTTAATTATACTTCAGTAAAGCTGAACAAATTTTTTTTTAAATGCAAATGCTGTTGAGGATGTGGAGAAAGTGGATCCCTCAAGTACATTGCTGGAAAGATTGTAAAATGATGCAGCCACTTTGAAAAACAGTTTGGCAGCTCCTCAAAATATTTACCATAGATCTGTTCTTATAAAAA
>NW_012108419.1:532258-540246 GCF_000951045.1 Mandrillus leucophaeus
TGGTTGCGGTGGCACATGCCTGTAATCCCAGCTACTCAGGAGGCTGAGGCAGGAGAATCGCTTGAACCTGGGAGGCAGAAGTTGCGGTGAGCCGCGATCACACCACTGCACTCCAACCTGGCCAATAAGAGCAAAACTCTGTCTCAAAAAAAAAGGTACATCCACACAATGGAATATCATTCAGTAATAAAATGTAGTGAAGTACCGATACATGCTACAACATAGATGAGCCTTGAAAACATAATGCTAAGTGAAAGACACCAGTCACAAAAGAACACGTACTGTAGGATTCTGTTCTTATGAAATGTTTAGAATAGGCGAATTCATAGAAATAGAAATAGTAAAGCTATTGCCAGGAGGAGGGAGTAATGAGAAGTGACAGCTGATGGAGTCAGGTATCTTTCTGGGTTGACAACATGTCCTGAAATTAGTGATTGTGGTTGTTTAACTCTGGATATGTGAAAACTGCCTGAATTGTACACTTAAAGGGATGAATTTTCTGGTATTTGAATTATAGCACAGTAAAGCTGCTATTAAAAGAAATGGTTTAAGGGGAGCAGTAGAGATTTCCCGCAGATAAGAAAGGCTTTTTTTTTTTTTGAGTTGGAATTTTGCTCTTGTTGCCCGGGCTAGAGTGCAATGGCGATCTCGGCTCACTGCAACCTCTGTCTCCTAGGTTCAAGCGATTCACCTGCCTCATCCTCCTGAGTAGCTGGGATTATCATGCGCCACTGCATGTGGCTAAGTTTGTATTTTTAGTAGAGATGGGATTTCTCCATGTTGGTCAGACTGGTCTCAAACTCCTGACCTCAGGTGATCTGCCCGCCTTGGCCTCCCAAAGTACTGGGATTACAGATTTGAGCCACCGCCCAGCCAAGAAACGTTCTTTCTTTGCCACTGGCAGGTGGGAACTTAACCTCCTCTCCTCCCTACTCCCCAGCTAAGCACCTCCCTGAAGTGGACACATGTTGGCCTCCAGAGCTCTTTATGTTGAATGGCCTTTTGAACTCAACGGCTGAGGACAGGCTCTCCCAAGCAGTGCCCAACTCAAATGCTTTCACTTTGCTGGAGTGGGGATGCTTGGAGAAGTAGCCTACAAGTCTGAGATGGGGAGGGGACAGAGGAGAAAAGTGGGTATGGGTGAGGGGCTTGCCAAGCCCAGTCTCTCTGGCCCTTGGTAAGGGAAAAGAAGTGACTAGCTTGGAAGCCCCAAGTCCAAGGCCCTGCCGAGTGTCTCTGGGTGTTTGGGTGCCCTGCTTCACCGGAGCCACGTACCGTTGCTCCTGGCCTGGGTGATGCTCACAGGGCAGGTCCACAGGCAGCAGGTCTCGCAGCGCGTGGCGTCTACTACTAGGACGTGGAGCAATGCATAGCTGTGTGTTGCTCTCAACTCAGCTCTACGCTGCCCTTCCAGGTTGCGCTTTGGCAAGGAAACCTCCTTCACCCAGGCCGGTCACTTTCAGATTCATTGTCATTACCGTGGGGTGCTCTATTCTAGCACTGGCTGAAAACTCCAGTGTTGCCATAGGCACCTGCCTACCCCACCCCCAAATACCAACTTGTTGAGTGCTCAGAATCCATGAGGTGCATTCTCTCATTCTAGCAAGGCACCAGCGACTTACCGCAGCCTATGCTTGGTTATATACTGTATCGAATGTCCTTCCAAAATCACATTTGTGCTTATCACACGCATGTGAGTTGGGATACGTCCTTATAAAAACAAATCTCTCCAGGGAAGTGATAAAGTTCAGGTTTACAGATGAGCCAAGGGAGAAACTGAGTTCTTCACTTTAATGAAGAAGAAAGCTCTCTGAAGTGAGAAGAAGAAAGGGAATTCCAGGATACTCGAGGCTACCCACCATAGCCAAGAAACACTGCATTTACTGGCTGGAAGTAAAATTTACCCTTCTTTGAAAAGATCCTGATGTTATCTGTGTTTTTGATGTATACACACGGAGGTATCACCATCTTCACAGTAGTTATACCTTTTAAATCTCTAGATCATTTGTTTATCTTTAATGTTGAATATGCCACTCTATTTCAAGTGGATACTGTATTCTCATTTCGATAAATAGATAAATAGTGTCCATTTCTGCTCTACAGGAAGACAGAAATGTTTAAGCATATATTATGTGTTAACTATTATACAGAAATTAAAGTTGAAGATGAGATCTCAGTTTCAAAACTATCCTAACTGGAATTTTAAGCACTGTAGAATTCACCCAGAATAATTTTTAACATATAAATATCCATATTCATGACAATAGCAACTCGCATTTGTGAAGTATTAGGTGCCAGGCACAGTGCTAGGTGCTTGGTATAGTCTTGGTATTCTTTATAATTTTGTAAGCCTCAGTTCCCTTTTAGTTTTTTAAAGTCATAAAGCCACATTGGTTAGATTTCTTGATCTTGTGTAATACTCTTTTAAAAAGATTTAAAAAAAAGTCCTCATAAAATATACAGCATAACTACAAAATTCTATTAAAACAACTTTATAAGTAATTTGAATAATACATTTGATATATATTAGAAATATTTTTGGCCAAGCATGGTGACTCATGCTTGTAATCCCAGCACTTTGGGAGGCTGAGGTGGGAGGATTGCTTGAGACCAGTTCAAGACCAGCCTTGGCAACATACAGAGACCACATTTCTAAAAAAAAAAAAATTAAAAAAAATTAGCTGGGTATGGTGGTGCATGCCTGTAGTCCCAGCTACACAGAAGGCTGAGGTAGTAGGATCACTTGAGCCCAGCAGGTTGAGGCTGCAGTGAGCTGTGACCATGCCAGTGCACTCCAGCCTGGGGGACAGAGTGCGACACTGTCTCAAAAAAAAAATATTTAAGTTCAGAATATTATATTTGTGTTGCAGTGAGATACTGTCTCAAAAAAAAATTTAAGTTCAGAGTATTATATTTATGTTGCATGTAATTATGGAATCAAAGTCAAAGTAATTATGTGTTACTTCTGCTTGCTTCTTGCATGAGAAGGCCTTTCAAAAAGCAAATTAATCTAGAAAGTAGATTTATCATTAAAGTACTACAAAATGATAGTAAAATTATGTTTGTGTGCATTTGTTTTATTTATTTTTCCAGTAAAGTAAATCCATAAGACTGAAAGAACTGGAGCCAAATATGTTGCCTTTGAAAAAGAATGTTTTTAAAAGGACCATCTTTTTCTCTTTATAAGACTACTTTGGGCCAGGTGCAGTGGCTCACACCTAAAGTAATCCTAGCACTTTGGGAGGCTGAGGTGGGCTGATCACCTGAGGTTAGGAGATCGAGACCAGCCTGGCCAACATGGTGAAACCCTGTCTCTACTAAAAATACAAAAATCAGCTGAGCGTGGTGACAGGCACTTGTAGTCCCAGCTACTTGGGAGGCTGAGGCAGGAGAATCGCTTGAACCCGGGAGGTGGAGATTGCAGTGAGCTGAGATGGTGCCACTGCACTTCAGCCTGGGTGACAGAGCGAGACTCCATCTCAAAACAAAACAAAATAAAAACAAAAAACTACTGTGTTACATTGCTTCAGAAAGGACAGTTTATTTCTAATATTTGACCTGGCGAAACATAAGTCATCAATGTTTAGACATGTGTTTAAACTGCCACTACAATCATTTGTGACATGATTTGTAGCACTTCAGCTTAGTTCACAGTCTGTGAGTTTAGCTCCCATTCTCTAGACAGAACATTGAATATCTGGGATTTGTGGGGCCAGAGGACAATGGCAGCACCATTCTTTAATACAAACAATTGATGTTTTCTTGGTCTTTGTGAAGAACTGTGCAGTCATGGTTCAAGATAAGTTTTAGGCCCTTCCCACTCCACCCCTCAGCTCTTTTTCTTCATTTGTGCCAGCCCCTATCCGTGTTCTATACCAGAGCCAAGCACAGTCCTGCTTTGTTTTTGTGTGGTCTGCACACAATGACTAGTTTTACATTTTTAAATGGCTGAAAAAAATCAAAAGAATAATATTTCATGACATGTGGCAATTATATGAAATTCAAATTTCAGTGTCCATAAATAAAGTTTTATTGGAACACAGCCATGCTCATTTGTTTATGTATTTCTATGGCTGCCTTTCACACTACAACAGCAGAGTTGAGTAGTTGTGACAGAGGCCATATGGCCCAAAAAGCCTAAAATATTTACTACATGGCCCTTTACAGAAACAGTTTGTCGAACCCTGAACAGTACTACAGCCGAAGTTATCTTTTTTTAAAAAAAATACTTGCTTATTTTTGCTTCCTGCTTGATACCCATTGCCCTTGGAATAAAAATCTAAAAATCTCTGTAGGGACCACATAATCAAGACCTTTTCTACCTCTCCACTTACATCTTAATATACCCTCCCATTCTTGTCATCTTAAATGTTCTGCTGCTTTTCTTTTTTTTTTTTAAGTAGTTCTTCAAATGTTCTTTCTGCCAGGAAGTTGTGACCCTCTTATCCCCACTCTAGTTCTCATTAATAAACCTGAAGTCAGATTCATTCTTTTAGTTTCCTATAACATCTTGTATTTCTATAATATGCATTACAGTTACAATTCTTTGTTCTATTTCTGTTCTCCTTGCTTAACTCTAAATCCCTTGAAGACAACGACCATGCCTGTCTTGTTCACTGTTGTATGTCCACTGACAAGTTCGGTCTTTACCACATAGCTGGTTTGGTACACAGTTTGGTTTACCGAGTATGGTCTGAAACTGTCTGGGTTTAGGCCTTTGTCAAAGTAAATATTGTGCTTCCCTTACTCTCAAAAGTGTGCCAGTTTGGACAATATTACGTGTAACAGATGCTCAATAAATACTTTTTGAATGACTCAATTTAGTAGAACTTCAATGATTTGGAGTCCAAATAATTAATTACTACTCTTAACAAGATATTATAAATTCTCTTAGTTCAAGGAAAAGGCAAAGGATGGGGGAAAACACAGACATTTCTGAAATATTTCAGAAACAGCATTCGGGGCACACCCTAGGTTCAATGTATATTTAATTCAATTTCTTTAACCTTCAATATGTACGGTGAGAACAAATGATTATCTTGAAACACTAAAGCATCCTGAGTTGCCAAAAGAAATGTTATTTTCTACGTACTTGAATTACTAAGAAAATAGGGTTCATATGTAAGGTTATCAGTAGTAACAAGATTAAAATTGAAAAGATTTTTAAAATTAAGGCTCAATTAATTATTCCATATTCCTACTGATATTCTTGCATTATTGCATTTAGGAGTACAGATATTAGTAATATAGGCAGGATGTATGCAGAAAATTTACTTTTGTACTGTTTTTTTTTTTGAAACGGAGTCTTGCTCTGTCGCCCAGGCTGGAGTTCAATGGTGCGATCTTGGCTCACTGCAACCTCTGCCTCCTAGGTTCAAGCGATTCTCCTGCCTCAGCCTCCCAAGTAGCTGGGATTACAGGTGCTTGCCACCACACCCGGCTAATTTTTGTGTTTTTCATAGAGGCGGGGTTTCACCATGTTGGCCAGGGGCTGGTCTCAAACGCCTGACCTCAGGTGATCCACCCGCCTTGGCCCCCCAAAGTGCTGAGATTACAGACGTGAGCCACCACGCCTGGCCTGTACTGTTTTTATCTTAGCATGGTAATAGTGGTCTCTCTTGCCAGCACATGGGGGCTACGGGGAAGCTAGCTCTCCTTGGAAATTTAAGAGTATATTCTGAAAGTGAATATTTCAATCCAGGGTCTAATAGAGCAGAAATCTGTACTTATTTTGAATTTTAAGGCTTAAAGAGACAGAATGACTTTCCATCTCTTATTCCCAAATGGCAGAAGAAGATAGCATATGTTAGATTCAGGGGTAAGGTAATGAGGGGAGCTTTTCAAATGTATACAGATGTATGCTGTCTAAATTCTGATACATGGCCCTCTAGCTTCTATTTGGGAATCACTAAACAGAAGGGTGACAGAAGGGTGTCCTATTCCTCAGGTGTGTTGGGGAAAAAGGGTTTAAAACAGTTGATTGAAAGTATTAGTGTATGAAAAGAAAGAATATATCAGTCTGAAGAGGACTTGGCCAGACTTAGGCCAAGAACTTAGGAGTTAGGACAGAAAAGTAGAGTTGCAGAGGTAGACTTTGATCAGTCGAGAACTATATGGAGATGGGACAGAGATGAATCATCATGCCCTACCAAGGCCACAGTAAATTGTCCCTTAAAGCTGTCTACTTTTGCTCTGATTTCATGCTTGTTGTGCCACTTTCTGGTTGCTAATCTGACTTCCAAGGTATTCAGGTGTTCTGTGCGATAGAAGAAAACATTTGTGATCACCAGAAAGGAATCTTCCCCACTGTATATATTTCCAACTGAGCTAGTATCAGCTTGTGAGTGTGGTTTATTAAGTGGGCCTCCCTGAGCCAACTCTTGGATAGTGACAGCTCTGAGGCCTTTCTCTAGATAGTGGTCAGTTTACAAAGCCGATGTCAGCCACTGAGACCTTCGGAAGAGTGTCATCCAGCTTTCTCCTTTAGCCTGCACAACAGTATCAAATCCACTTGTTCTTCCTTATGTCACTCTCTAAAGATCATTCCTTTTGGGGTTACTGAAATTCCAAAAGTTTTCCAGTAGTGCTATCAATCTAATAAGTACAACATTCAGACCTACCTGGAAAGAAATGAATGTGACTATTTGTCACATTTGCTATGTAATAGCATGGCAGTATAGAAGTGTTTGTATTATATCGTTCCCTCTTTTTTACCTTCTTGGTTGTCAGAACTCCTCAACCTATTTTCCCTTGGTCAGTGAGCCACACCGCCTTCTACCCAGACCCAAGCCAGAAACCTGGATGTATCCTGTTTCTTACCTCTTTGCCAGCCAGCCATATCTTGTTGGTCACCAAGGTCGTCGTCATTTCTAGCTTGAACCATTACCAATGTCTCCTATCTCTTTTTAACACCTAATCTGTCTTTGAGGTTGATGTCAAATAGTAGTGTTTTAAAATCATGTCTTTTAAAATCATAATTCTGAACTTGTTACTTTTCTATATGAAACCACTGGGTGGCTTTTGATATTTTGACAATATAAAATCCATATTCTTTCGCATGGTGTACAAGGCTCTTCATGACCTGGCTGCTTCCTCCTTCCCCACTGTATCTCCTCTCCCTGTCTCACTCATTCTCATGATACACACACGCTCAAGTGATGGGGAACTGGTTTGGCAAGCTGTATCATTCCTCTGGGTGCTTGCATTTGACATACATGTGCTCATGCTGTGCTCATCTTACATGACCTTTCGGCAGCGTTTGATACCACTGTGTACTCCCTCCATTTTGAAACACTTTCTTCCCTTGCCTTTCATGACATTCTTTCTGGAATCTTTTCTTACCTTTCTGGTTTTCCCTGCATCTTTTTTTTGCTGGCCACTCCTCTATTTTCTCTTTGTGTGTTGGGCTTTCTTGGGGCTCCGTTCTAGGTTCTGTTTTTCCCTCTGAAGCCTACTAAATGTAACTCTGCCCTACATAGCAGTGGTTTGGTATAAAGATTTTTATATTTAGCAAAAATATGTATAAATATCAATTGTGGTACAGTTAATGTGTATTTTTCTCATAGTTATTTGTTCACCATCATAAATATATTTATCTACAATTTTAGTCAATGAGAACTACCATAATATGCTAAAAGCACTGCCTTTTAGACAGTGGCAGCTGCCCCATAGTGGGCTTTCTTCATTTGAATGAGTAGTATTTTCAGCATCACTCTACTCTGTCTCATTCTGCCATTGTATAAAATGATGAGATTTTAGCATCCCTCAAAAGGTTGATCCTTGGAGTTCATCAAGTAGCCTTTGATCTGTTTACGCGCTTCACTAAATTAAATGGAATGACTAGGTAGAAATTAGGGCAAATTTGATTCTTTATTTAGAAGAAAAATTTTCTTCTGAGAAATAAATAGGAATTACTGTTTATTATAGTCCAGATCACTGCCAGGGAATTATTCTAAATACACTGAAGTCAGAAATATTTTCAAAGAAAA
>NW_012108419.1:540296-548027 GCF_000951045.1 Mandrillus leucophaeus
CTGAAGAGGACTTGGCCAGACTTAGGCCAAGAACTTAGGAGTTAGGACAGAAAAGTAGAGTTGCAGAGGTAGACTTTGATCAGTCGAGAACTATATGGAGATGGGACAGAGATGAATCATCATGCCCTACCAAGGCCACAGTAAATTGTCCCTTAAAGCTGTCTACTTTTGCTCTGATTTCATGCTTGTTGTGCCACTTTCTGGTTGCTAATCTGACTTCCAAGGTATTCAGGTGTTCTGTGCGATAGAAGAAAACATTTGTGATCACCAGAAAGGAATCTTCCCCACTGTATATATTTCCAACTGAGCTAGTATCAGCTTGTGAGTGTGGTTTATTAAGTGGGCCTCCCTGAGCCAACTCTTGGATAGTGACAGCTCTGAGGCCTTTCTCTAGATAGTGGTCAGTTTACAAAGCCGATGTCAGCCACTGAGACCTTCGGAAGAGTGTCATCCAGCTTTCTCCTTTAGCCTGCACAACAGTATCAAATCCACTTGTTCTTCCTTATGTCACTCTCTAAAGATCATTCCTTTTGGGGTTACTGAAATTCCAAAAGTTTTCCAGTAGTGCTATCAATCTAATAAGTACAACATTCAGACCTACCTGGAAAGAAATGAATGTGACTATTTGTCACATTTGCTATGTAATAGCATGGCAGTATAGAAGTGTTTGTATTATATCGTTCCCTCTTTTTTACCTTCTTGGTTGTCAGAACTCCTCAACCTATTTTCCCTTGGTCAGTGAGCCACACCGCCTTCTACCCAGACCCAAGCCAGAAACCTGGATGTATCCTGTTTCTTACCTCTTTGCCAGCCAGCCATATCTTGTTGGTCACCAAGGTCGTCGTCATTTCTAGCTTGAACCATTACCAATGTCTCCTATCTCTTTTTAACACCTAATCTGTCTTTGAGGTTGATGTCAAATAGTAGTGTTTTAAAATCATGTCTTTTAAAATCATAATTCTGAACTTGTTACTTTTCTATATGAAACCACTGGGTGGCTTTTGATATTTTGACAATATAAAATCCATATTCTTTCGCATGGTGTACAAGGCTCTTCATGACCTGGCTGCTTCCTCCTTCCCCACTGTATCTCCTCTCCCTGTCTCACTCATTCTCATGATACACACACGCTCAAGTGATGGGGAACTGGTTTGGCAAGCTGTATCATTCCTCTGGGTGCTTGCATTTGACATACATGTGCTCATGCTGTGCTCATCTTACATGACCTTTCGGCAGCGTTTGATACCACTGTGTACTCCCTCCATTTTGAAACACTTTCTTCCCTTGCCTTTCATGACATTCTTTCTGGAATCTTTTCTTACCTTTCTGGTTTTCCCTGCATCTTTTTTTTGCTGGCCACTCCTCTATTTTCTCTTTGTGTGTTGGGCTTTCTTGGGGCTCCGTTCTAGGTTCTGTTTTTCCCTCTGAAGCCTACTAAATGTAACTCTGCCCTACATAGCAGTGGTTTGGTATAAAGATTTTTATATTTAGCAAAAATATGTATAAATATCAATTGTGGTACAGTTAATGTGTATTTTTCTCATAGTTATTTGTTCACCATCATAAATATATTTATCTACAATTTTAGTCAATGAGAACTACCATAATATGCTAAAAGCACTGCCTTTTAGACAGTGGCAGCTGCCCCATAGTGGGCTTTCTTCATTTGAATGAGTAGTATTTTCAGCATCACTCTACTCTGTCTCATTCTGCCATTGTATAAAATGATGAGATTTTAGCATCCCTCAAAAGGTTGATCCTTGGAGTTCATCAAGTAGCCTTTGATCTGTTTACGCGCTTCACTAAATTAAATGGAATGACTAGGTAGAAATTAGGGCAAATTTGATTCTTTATTTAGAAGAAAAATTTTCTTCTGAGAAATAAATAGGAATTACTGTTTATTATAGTCCAGATCACTGCCAGGGAATTATTCTAAATACACTGAAGTCAGAAATATTTTCAAAGAAAAGAATTATTGAGTAATCAAAATGTTGCCTTAAACCTTTCAGTGATGAGAGATGTGCCAGGTGCTTGGTAGAATTGTTCCACCTGAACAGCTGGCTCTTCCTGCTATTTCCTTACGTTACATTTACAGCACTCAGAGATAGAATCTTTGGTTGTTGTAAAGGATTAATGCAAGAGTCTGATAGGAATACTACATCAGTACTGGAAAAGTGGCATATGAAGAAGTAATCATGACATTCCCAGAATTGCATAGAAATTACTAGCATGGAGAAGAAGATTTAACCTGTAATATAGTTAATTTTAAAGATGAGGTTAAAATAATATTGTAATAGCTGTTTTACATCAATTTAGCATAAGCAAAATATTTTTACTTTCATTTTGTTCTTTCTAATCTGTGCATAGAACAGAGAAAATTAGGAACTGTCCCTTTAATGAAACGCTGTTTACCTATCTTCTTCTTGTAGGAGTGGCTTAGGAACCTGTAGAGTGAGGTGTAACTTCCAATTCTGCATTCTGACCTGCAGCCTTGGAAAAAGTGCTGGTACTACAACCAGGAAGTGACAGATAATGTGCTTTAAACTACATTAGAAAAGCTTTTCATAGCAAAATTGAGAGATTGAAGCAATGATTATTTTTACATGGTTGTCATTAAATATTTGGAGCTCTGCTGTGCATAGAGACGGCAACATACTTAGAATACACAGCTTTCTGGGCCAGAAATTGATCTTCTGACTTTTGAGCCTTATCTGATTACTGCTTGGTTCGTCTTTATTTTGTTCAACTACTCTGTAGGCTGAAAGGGAGAGACTCTCCTTGGTTTGCAGGTGGGTGGTCAGCTTGTGTTTAAAATTTAGGTGGTTTTTGAAGACTACTAAGGTAGACTGTTTTTGCTGCTGATTATTGAAAGACTTACGAATATCAGGCTGGGCATATGTTGGAATGTTTGAATGTTCAGCGTGGCTGTAAATAACCACATTTTTATGAAAACTGGACAACTTGATAGAAAACGTCATTTTTTAACAAATTGGCAAATCTATAAGATGGTGAATTAAATGAGTTCTATTTTGTTTTTCATTAACCTGTTATATATATTAAATTACTAGCTTGAAAAATATATTGCAATTACCCTGCTATTAACTTCCTGCTAGTATTTAATACAATATTTAAAACTTTTATGTAGTCAAATAAAATTACGTTTTTGTTGTTAGTATTTTACTGATAAGTTTCATTTCTTTTGCTGTTAGGAAGCTGCCTGAGTATACATCATTGGTTTATTTGTTTGCTTTAGTCTGCCTTTGGGATAGTTTGATATCTATTATTTAGAAAAGTTTTTATAAAAGATTAATCTTACACAAGTATATTGAAATATTGCTTGCTTCTTCTTATAAAGTTAACCATCCTAGTATGATATTAAAATATTTCAAAGATAATTTCTTTGAAAGAATGAGTTAATTAGTAGTATGAGTTGTTATTGTGAAAAAAAGTTCACAAATGACTCATTTGGAGTGGAAGTCAGAACATAAATGTGTATGTTCCTTTAATATCAAGGACAGTGGTTTCTTAATTTTCTCTACCACTAATGGTCCTTTTAATGTTTTTTTCTGTGGACACTGTGCTTCCAAAGATTTTGTCTACCAAATAAGGGGTATACATTAAATAATAAATATTAAAACATCACTACTTGTTAGATATATATTATTTCCGGTGAGAATTTATCAGCCTGTGGTATCCATTGTAGGTTAATATAGTTCAGCTCAAAACAGAGGCTTGCCATTTCACTTAACTTGAATAGCTTTATTTTAGATAACTAATTGGATATGTTTGACTTTTTGAAATATTATCTGATAATAGTATCTGATGATAATATCTGAATTTTCATCATCTGCTCTTGTGGAATCCTGGTAATCTGGGCACAGCCGATTGGGAACTAGTGGTCTAAAGTGCAGACATTTTGTTCTTAATATCTTTGAAGGTCCGTGAAATGTAATGAAGGTCATCTAGTATAACATAACAAAGATGCCATAGTTACTAGACAGAGAAGAAAAAAGGAAGAAGAAAAAGGAAGTGGTATTTGTTGTAGGGAACATTGGGGAGGAATTCAGGGCATCTGTGTTTTGGCCCCATCAAGTCTATACTTTACTATTTCTCAACTTAAAATTTTTACTTCAGTTAGAGTGGTTTGGTATAAAGATTTTTATATTTAGCAAAAATATGTATAAATATCAATTGTGGTACAGTTAATGTGTATTTTTCTCATAGTTATTTGTTCACCATCATAAATATATTTATCTACAATTTTAGTCAATGAGAACTACCATAATATGCTAAAAGCACTGCCTTTTAGACAGTGGCAGCTGCCCCATAGTGGGCTTTCTTCATTTGAATGAGTAGTATTTTCAGCATCACTCTACTCTGTCTCATTCTGCCATTGTATAAAATGATGAGATTTTAGCATCCCTCAAAAGGTTGATCCTTGGAGTTCATCAAGTAGCCTTTGATCTGTTTACGCGCTTCACTAAATTAAATGGAATGACTAGGTAGAAATTAGGGCAAATTTGATTCTTTATTTAGAAGAAAAATTTTCTTCTGAGAAATAAATAGGAATTACTGTTTATTATAGTCCAGATCACTGCCAGGGAATTATTCTAAATACACTGAAGTCAGAAATATTTTCAAAGAAAACAATTATTGAGTAATCAAAATGTTGCCTTAAACCTTTCAGTGATGAGAGATGTGCCAGGTGCTTAGTAGAATTGTTCCACCTGAACAGCTGGCTCTTCCTGCTATTTCCTTACGTTACATTTACAGCACTCAGAGATAGAATCTTTGGTTGTTGTAAAGGATTAATGCAAGAGTCTGATAGGAATACTACATCAGTACTGGAAAAGTGGCATATGAAGAAGTAATCATGACATTCCCAGAATTGCATAGAAATTACTAGCATGGAGAAGAAGATTTAACCTGTAATATAGTTAATTTTAAAGATGAGGTTAAAATAATATTGTAATTGCTGTTTTACATCAATTTAGCATAAGCAAAATATTTTTACTTTCATTTTGTTCTTTCTAATCTGTGCATAGAACAGAGAAAATTAGGAACTGTCCCTTTAATGAAACGCTGTTTACCTATCTTCTTCTTGTAGGAGTGGCTTAGGAACCTGTAGAGTGAGGTGTAACTTCCAATTCTGCATTCTGACCTGAAACCTTGGAAAAAGTGCTGGTACTACAACCAGGAAGTGACAGATAATGTGCTTTAAACTACATTAGAAAAGCTTTTCATAGCAAAATTGAGAGATTGAAGCAATGATTATTTTTACATGGTTGTCATTAAATATTTGGAGCTCTGCTGTGCATAGAGACGGCAACATACTTAGAATACACAGCTTTCTGGGCCAGAAATTGATCTTCTGACTTTTGAGCCTTATCTGATTACTGCTTGATTCGTCTTTATTTTGTTCAACTACTCTGTAGGCTGAAAGGGAGAGACTCTCCTTGGTTTGCAGGTGGGTGGTCAGCTTGTGTTTAAAATTTAGGTGGTTTTTGAAGACTACTAAGGTAGACTGTTTTTGCTGCTGATTATTGAAAGACTTACGAATATCAGGCTGGGCATATGTTGGAATGTTTGAATGTTCAGCATGGCTGTAAATAACCACATTTTTATGAAAACTGGACAACTTGATAGAAAACATCATTTTTTAACAAATTGGCAAATCTATAAGATGGTGAATTAAATGAGTTCTATTTTGTTTTTCATTAACCTGTTATATATATTAAATTACTAGCTTGAAAAATATATTGCAATTACCCTGCTATTAACTTCCTGCTAGTATTTAATACAATATTTAAAACTTTTATGTAGTCAAATAAAATTACGTTTTTGTTGTTAGTATTTTACTGATAAGTTTCATTTCTTTTGCTGTTAGGAAGCTGCCTGAGTATACATCATTGGTTTATTTGTTTGCTTTAGTCTGCCTTTGGGATAGTTTGATATCTATTATTTAGAAAAGTTTTTATAAAAGATTAATCTTACACAAGTATATTGAAATATTGCTTGCTTCTTCTTATAAAGTTAACCATCCTAGTATGATATTAAAATATTTCAAAGATAATTTCTTTGAAAGAATGAGTTAATTAGTAGTATGAGTTGTTATTGTGAAAAAAAGTTCACAAATGACTCATTTGGAGTGGAAGTCAGAACATAAATGTGTATGTTCCTTTAATATCAAGGACAGTGGTTTCTTAATTTTCTCTACCACTAATGGTCCTTTTAATGTTTTTTTCTGTGGACACTGTGCTTCCAAAGATTTTGTCTACCAAATAAGGGGTATACATTAAATAATAAATATTAAAACATCACTACTTGTTAGATATATATTATTTCCAGTGAGAATTTATCAGCCTGTGGTATCCATTGTAGGTTAATATAGTTCAGCTCAAAACAGAGGCTTGCCATTTCACTTAACTTGAATAGCTTTGTTTTAGATAAGTAATTGGATATGTTTGACTTTTTGAAATATTATCTGATAATAATATCTGATGATAATATCTGAATTTTCATCATCTGCTCTTGTGGAATCCTGGTAATCTGGGCACAGCCGATTGGGAACTAGTGGTCTAAAGTGCAGACATTTTGTTCTTAATATCTTTGAAGGTCCGTGAAATGTAATGAAGGTCATCTAGTATAACATAACAAAGATGCCATAGTTACTAGACAGACAAGAAAAAAGGAAGAAGAAAAAGGAAGTGGTATTTGTTGTAGGGAACATTGGGGAGGAATTCAGGGCATCTGTGTTTTGGCCCCATCAAGTCTATACTTTACTATTTCTCAACTTAAAATTTTTACTTCAGTTAGGCTGATAGACTACTGACTTCAAAAGAAATGTTACCTATGTTCATGTATTTATTATGTATTTTTAGTTGGTTTCTGTCTCTTCAACTTTTCCCATTTCTCCATTCCCCCATATTCTTCCTTTACCTCAGCTGAAAACACTTCTCCAACATGAACTTTATCTGATCCCTCTAATCCACAGACCTGTTTCCTTCCTTTAGACTTTCATATCATGTTGACTCTAACAGTACTTTAGTGCATGATCATATTATATCTTGTCATATAACTTAAGAACATCCCATGTCTCTTCAGCTATAAGTTGTTTGAGGGCCAGGAGCTTAACTTCTACATTATGTTTTTATGTTTATTCTCCTTAGCATCTAGTGCAGTAACGCACATTTGTTAGGTAGTAAATAAATAAATGTTGAATGAATGAGAGAGATTATCTTACTAACAATCGCTTCAAGTGTTATGCTACTTCTTTACACCTTACTTAAGCATGTAATTAACTATCTGTAATGTTTTTAGACATCAGACCATTGGTTATCCTAATATTGATGTTTAATTTTATTTTTCAACTGGACGCCATTATCCTAAATAATAATAATACTGTTTTTGTTTTGCTAGGTAATGCATGAGTTTGTTGTATTTGATGATTTCAAAATGGATATGCTGCCTACAAAAAAGAACAAGCTGGACTTTATTAAAGATAAATCGAAGGAAATATTCTGAAGTCCAGACATTTGCCTTTTATACATTAGGAAAATATAATTTAAAATTTATTAATATATAAGGTTTTTAAAGTGGTTAAAATATTCAGATACATTATGGATTAAGAGAACAGGTTCTGAGCTGACAGGACTGAATGGTGATTCAGTGGTCATGGTAGACTGGTTAGATTGCAGAGCTAAACTGAAGATCAGAGGCTGGGCACCGTGG
>NW_012108419.1:548607-550683 GCF_000951045.1 Mandrillus leucophaeus
TGTGATCTGCCCACCTAGGCCTCCCAAAGTGCTGGGATTACAGGTGTGAACCACCGCACCTGGCCTGAACAAATTATTCACAGAAAGAAAATTTAAAACATTTTAACCTCCCATTTACAGTAGTTATTATAATATGTACTTTAAAATCATTTTATCTATTCCTTTTATGAACTCTGTCAGACAGATTTATTAACCCATTTTTATAGATACGGAAAATGGAGGTACAGAAAGGTCAAATAACTACCAAAGCCACATATCTAGTCTTTGCACAACAGGTCATTTTGACTTCAAAACTCATGTTTTGAGTCTCTGTGGTATTATATTTTCTATTTTCCAATGCTCAGTGTAATTTTTCTGTCCTTCTAGAGCCTGAGTAGACAGGAGTTCCGGCAACTGCTCCAGCAGAACTATGGCCCTGAGCTAGGTTTCAGTGCTGAGGAGATGGAGAACTTGTCACTGGCGATTGAGGATGTGCAGCCAAGGTACAGCAAACTGTTTTGAAATGTCAACGTTGATCAATTATTAATCAAAGCACAATTATTTTCCATTCGACTAATTCTGAATTTCTATTAATTTATCTTTGGCTGCCATTTGCCCCTTTGTTCTCTGTGGTGGAATGGGGTGAAAGGTGGGGACAGAGAATAGTTTGCTAAATAGGTAAGCACAGATGAGATATATAAGGAAATGTTAACTATGTCACTTAGGGTTTACTTAAAGTCTGGTTTCAGTAAGCCTTTTTATCAAGGATCTGGAGAAGTACCTAGTGAAATCTCTGAGTTTATAGATGACAGTAAAGTAAATTATATGGTAGGTGTTTTGAAGGATACAGTAATATGATTTTTCCTCAGGAATTCCCTAACATAGTGCTTAGCATGTGGTTGGCACTCCATAAATACTCAAAACATTAATGGAAGGAGCATATAGCCTACGGTGGAATGTAAATAATTGTAATACAAGGTAGATAATGGTAAGAGCCATAACAGAGCAACAGATAATGTGATAAAGAAATTAAGAGTACAGAGAGACTATTTTTGACTGATGAGGATTCTTTTAGAAGAGTGGACATTTTTATTAACCTCTTCAAGTAACACTGCATTATGTCCAATGGAAATTGAGGCTGTTAGCAATAAAAACAATTAAGGAGAATACATTAAAATTCTATAGCAAACATTAGCTGAGTGAAAAAAGCCAGTCACAAAAGATATATTGTATGATTCCATGTATGTGAAATGGAGTCTAGAATTGATAAATTTATAGAGCCAGAAAGTAGATGGTAGTTGCCAGGAGCTGATAGGAAGGGAGAATGGGGAGTGACCGTAAGTGGGGACAGTGTTTCTTTGTTGGGGTGATGACAATGTTCTACAATTAGTGGTGATGGTTGCCCAACTCTGTAACCCACTGAACTATACACTTTACATGAAGTGAGTTTTGTGATATGTGGATTATCTCTTAAAAGATGTTATTTAGAAATTCTATAGTAAATCTTAAAATGGAAATATTTTGAAAGTCTCAATGTATGTGCAGAAATTTTACTCATCTAGGTAATCTACTTATGCTGATCCAATTTGTATCTTTTCCGCTTAGCATCAATATTTTATAGGCTTTTTTACATCGTTGCACATGTATATTTTATTAGCTTTCTGTAAAGTTAAGACTTTCCATTGTATTGCTCTCCTTGAGAAGTTTCGTAGCCTCTTGCCGGCTCTGGATTTGGATAGAAAAGCAATTACTCTAATGCAAAGAGCCTTGGATTATGGTAAACAGGATCTGGATCCTAGTTACGGTCACCAAACAGCTGAGCAACCTCAGGCAAATCTTTTCATTTTTTTGATTCTCAGTTTGCTCGTCTATGAAATGAGGCAGCTGAACTAGATTGTCTTTAAGGTCCTTGCCAACTTGAAAAGTTTCTAGTCCTTGAGGAAAGAAAGAATAGTTGTGACTAGCTGCTGTTTTCTTCTTCTGGTGATTGAATGCTTTTTTTTTTTTTTTTTGAGACAGAGTCTCACTCTGTCGCCCAGGCTGGAGTGCAGTGGCGTGATCTTGGCTCACTGCAACCTCTGCCTCCCGGGTTCAAGC
>NW_012108419.1:551058-554793 GCF_000951045.1 Mandrillus leucophaeus
TTTTTTTTTTTTTTTTTTTTTAGTGGAGATGGCATTTCACCATGTTGGCCAGGATGGTCTCGATCTCTTAATCTCATGATCAGCCCGCCTTGGCCTCCCAAAGTGTTGAGATGACAGGCGTGAGCCATCATGCCCGGCCGGCCTGAATGCTTTCTAAGAAAGTGTGTGGCAGGATCCTCATTCTCTCTTCTACTTCTTTTCCTGTTCTTCAGTCTCTGAAAGAAGCAAATCTGTTTCAAACCTTTATTTCCTCAGTTCTTCCATTTTCTTCCTCTTTATTTGCAATCTCTCCTTCCTTTTTCCTCCTCCTTTCCTCTCTATTTTTCCACATCTCACCTCCATCCTGTTGAGCACTGGAAATTGGATCAGTTGTGCTCCCATTGTATTTCATAGGTTTTCCTTTCTTTTTGCTCCCTGAGAAAGGGAAAGCAGATCCCAGGACATTTATTATAGTATTGGCCATATGATCATTTGACAGCTGTTTGTTAAACCTTGTTTTTAGGGCTGGGAAGAGTGAGGAGGCAGGAGTGGCCAATGGACTTAGGCTCAGACATCTTGAGTGTCCACTTCTGGGAGGGCGTCACCATTTCAGCTGGGGCTGAGTCAGAAGGAAGGAGATACAAAACTGCCTTCTTGTGCGGCCTAGTATCTAACTCAAACATGTACTCTGTACCTGAAATTTAAATGAGCAATTTTCAGTTGATTAGTTACTGTTATGGCCATTTGTACTTTGTTAATTTTTTAATGTTTTTGAGGTTTACGGAATCTCATGTGAGTGTATCTTGTTTTCAGACGTGATATCAACTTGCATGTAATTTAAGAAGACAGCCTTGTTACAAGTAGACATTTATTTGTTATATTACAGTAATCCATTTTTATCAAACTGTTTTATCATAGGAAATGACCTCAGTGAGGAGACCAAATAATTTATTTGTGTAGAGGTGACCTTATATTTCTATAATGATGTGTTTCTTACAGAAGTCCAGGAAGAAGCAGCTTGGATGACTCTGGGGAGAGAGATGAAAAATTATCCAAGTCAATCAGTTTTACCAGTGAATCAATTAGTCGGGTTTCAGAAACAGAGTTATTCGATGGAAATTCATCAAAAGGAGTTAGTATATATCCCTTTTAAAATATATCTGATACTGTCATATCCTAATCAGAATACAAGATAAATAAAGATACAGTATACAAAATGTTAAAAATAAGAGATCACGCTCCTACCTTATTTTAGGTAAAAGTTTAAAGTCTGTTAAGTAGCAGAGGTTATGTGGGAAAATATGTGGTTTTGTTCAGAGCTATATAAAAAGCAGAGCTACCGAGCAGTTTTACCTGAGCATCAGTCTGTAGGGGGATTAGTATCATTAAAAGAATAATAAGATGGAGAAATTTGTAAGTAGTAGAATTTTCCCCAGGGAAAGAACTGTGTGTGCTGTAAAGAATCTGTTTTTTTTTTTTTTTCTTTCCTTTCTTTCACAGAAGGGAACAGCGTGGAGAAAGAATCTGTTTTGAAGGGAGAGATGAGCCCCTGAGCAGCATGCTTGAGTAACAGTAGCTGCTTTTTAAGCTTTTTAAGCAGGCAGGTCCGGTTAACTACTAGGCATTATACTCAGTTACTTAGTTTCTTCTTTTATTTTCTCAAGTATCATTGTAAACACATCAGTTTATTTATTTATTTATTTATTTATTTATTTATTTATTTGAGATGAGTCTCGTCTTGGAGAGGCTGGAGTGCAATGGCGTGATCTCGACTTGCTGTAACCTCCACCCCCTGGGTTCAAGTGATTCTCCTGCCTCAGCCTCCCAAGTAGCTGAGATTACAGGCACGCTCCACCACGCCTGGGTAATTTTTTGTATCTTTAGTAGAGACGGGGTTTCATGATGTTGGCCAGGCTGGTCTCAAACCCCTGACCTCATGATCCACCTGCCTTGGCCTCTCAAAGTGCTGGGATTACAGACGTGAGCCACCATGCCTGGCCAACACTTCAGTTTTTTATTCCAATGAGCTTCAATCACTTGCAGTCATTATTTGATTCTCAGTTTGCACCCTCTGCCAATGGGAGCCTCTTCAGGTTGGTTCCTTTGGTCTTTTGAAATGACCAGTATCTTTGAGGATGTCCTTTCTTTCTGGCACAACAATATATTCTAAGCACATTTCGTATGTTTTCTGCCCCAAACCCTTTTCTTAATGAGCCATAGATTTTCTTAGTGAAGAATGGTATTTAGAAACCATATTCTGAGTACTAGGAGTGCTCCTACTGCAGAGCTTTTATTCTGTTGATTGGGGATGCAAGTTTGGGGGCAGAGCTGAATTTCTTTATTTAGAGCAGGGCTTTGGCTTCAAATCATACCTCTGCCACTTGCTAACTGTATAAGTTAATTACTTAACCTTTGCTTTTCTTTTCTCAACTGTAAAGTAAGGATTATACTTTATAAGGTCTTTTTAAATAAGAGTTAAATAAATTAGTATATATGAAAATACAGTCATGCTCTGCATAATGATGTTTTGGTCAAAGATGGACTGCATATGTGGTGTTGGTCCCATAACGTTTTTGTTTGTTTGTTTGTTTGATATGGAATTTCACACTTGTTGCCCAGGCTGGAGTACAGTGGTGCAATGTCAGCTCACTGCAGCCTCTGCCTCCTGGGTTCAAGCGATTCTCCTGGCTCAACCTCCTGAGTAGCTGGGATTACAGGCATCTATCACTATGCCTGGCTAATTTTTTATATTTTTAGTAGAGATGGGGTTTCCCCATGTTGGCCAGGTTGGTCTCGAACTCCTAACCTCAGGTGATCCACCTTCCTAAGCCTCCCAAAGTGCTGGGATTACAAGCGTGAGCCACTGTGCCTGGCCAGTCCCATAACATTTTAAGGGAGCTGAAAAGTTCCCTTGCCTAGTGACGTACCATCATAACATGGTAATGCAATGGGTTGCTCACATGTTTGTGGTGATGCTGGTGTAAACAAACCTGTGCTGCCAGGCCTATAAAGGTATAGCACATACAATTATATAAGTACATAATACTTGATAATAAAATAATAAATCATTATTTTAGAGTGTACTCTTTCTACTTCTATATACAAAAAAAGTTCACTTTGAAACAGCCTCAGGCAGGTCCTTCAGGCGGAATTCTGAAAGAAAATATTGTTATCATAGGAGATGACAGCTCCATGCATGTTACTCTCCCTGAAGACCTTCTAGTGGTACAAAACGTGAAGGTGGAAGACAGTGCTATTCATGATCCTGATCCTGTGTAGGCCTAGGCTAACGTGTGTGTTTGTGTCTTAATTTTTAACAAAAAAGTTTAAAAATAAAAAACTAAGAAAAAATTAAAAATAGAAAAAAGCTTTTAGAATAAGTAAAGAAAGAAAATATTTTTGTACAGCTGTCCAATGTGTTTGTGGTTTAACCTAAGTGTTTTTATAAGAGTCAGAAAGTTTTTAAAAATTTAAAAGTTCATAAAATAAAAATGTTATGGTAAACTAAGCTTAGTTTATTATTGAAAAAACAATTTTTGGCCGGGCGCGGTGGCTCAAGCCTGTAATCCTAGCACTTTGGGAGGCCGAGATGGGCGGATCACGAGGTCAGGAGATCGAGACCATCCTGGCTTGACACGGTGAAACCCCGTTTCTACTGAAAAATACAAAAAAACTAGCCGGGTGAGATGGCGGGCGCCTGTAGTCCCAGCTACTCGGGAGGCTGAGGCAGGAGAATAGCGGGAACCCGGGAGGCGG
>NW_012108419.1:554903-559807 GCF_000951045.1 Mandrillus leucophaeus
TTTTGTAAACATATTGTAGCCTAAGTGTACAATGTTTATAAAGTCTGCTGTAGTGTTCAGTAATGTCCCAGGCCTTCACATTCACTCACTACTCACTCACTGACTCACCCAGAACAACAGAACTCAGTCCTGTAAGCTGCATTCATGGTACAAACAGGTGTACCATTTTCTAAATCTTTTATACCATGTTTTTACTGTACTTTTGCTATGTTTACATATGTTTAGATACACAAGTACTTCCCACCATGTTACATTGCCTACAGTATTCAGTAGAGTAACATGCTATCCAGGTTTATAGACCAGGAGCAATAAACTATACCATATAGCCTAGGTGTGTAGTAAGCTATGCCATCTAAATTTGTTAGGTACACTCTATGACAATGGCACAACAATAAAATCGCCTAATGATACATTTCTCATAATGTATCCCTGTCATCAAAGCAATGCATGACTGTACTTAGAATAGTTCCTAGCACACATTAAATATCCAATAACCGTAAGCTGTTATAATTGAAGGTGAATCTGCCTGTGATCAGTAATGATCCTTTTCCACCCTCCCCCAAGGAACTTCCAGTATCTCCTCTGAGTAAATGTTGGGAAAACATTGAATGAAAAGATATTTATGTGGAAGGCCAGCATGTTACCAACTTGTTTTGACCAGTCATGCATCTACCTCAGCCTGGTTTTGTGTTATGGGTTTCTTGCAAAACTTACTCATCTAGAGACCCTTAGTGACTTACTACTGGTGCAAGGGAAGTGAATAACTTCATGCTTTAAGATCGATCATACATTCATTGGTGTTCAGTATAGATGTTTTCAGGTTATAGAATACAAGTAGTATAGAAGTTTAGCCATTTTTTTTCTGTTTGCATTCAAGAGCCATGTGATGAGATTCTCAGATATCTACAAGTATCGTATGTCACTTGCTTTGCCTCATTTTCATTTCTAACAAAGTTGGAAATAACAAAAAGTCAAGAATAACTTTTTTCCAAGAAAATATGTTTTTAAGTTATAAAATTAATACTCTTTGTAAAACTTCATGAAATACAGTAGAGTATACAAATAAATAAAAGTCATCCAGATACCAACCACTGAAAGACAGTGACTCTTACTTTTCCTATAAACATCTCTCTATATTCTTTATAGTAGGAAATAGAACTTAATTAGCAACAAGAGGAGAAGCGTAAGTGTGGAGCTATAGAGAAGTGTACTTTACTTAGCATCTGTTAAGGGGTCCTTGGTTTAGCTAAATAGACATGTTGCTTTGTAGTGTGGAACTCCCAAATAAATCAAGTCTTGATTTTAGCAATAATCTCTGCTTGAAGAATCAATCTTCTGACTAGGGTAATATAATCCTTTAATAAATTGTGTCCTGGGCCCCAGTTGTTTTTCTGCTATCTGGGTGGCCATTGGAAACCTGTATCCTCCCTGGAGCTGATTCTGCTACTTAGTGCTTCTCAGGGGTCTCATGGGACAGGAAGTAAAGTGCTCTCTTTCATCTGTGTACATAGAGAAAATGCAAGAAAATATTCTGTGTATAGTTTATATAGACTTTTTGTACTATTCCACTAAGTCTGATTATAATACAGTACTATTTTACTTGAATACTAACATAGCAATAGCATCATACTTTAATGCCTAACATTAAATTTATTGTAACCATCCCAGAAAGTATAGATAGCATCGTATATTAAATACATCTTAATGCCTAATGTCTTAGTCCCATTGCAGCAAAGCCAATTGTGTTTTTATGAGTTTGCTATGAAATTAATTTGTTTTAATCTTCTCTCTCCCACTGTACTCATATGTGACTTTTTATCTCTCCATTTTCTTTCCATTTCCCCGTTAGGTCTTGAGAGATGGGTGAGTTTTCTTCCTTGAGATGATGGGGCAGGCATTGACTGGGGAAGCTAGCTGGGTTTGGTTCTTCTCCCTTGTCTACCCTGAAGAATGGATTGTTCGATTGTTTTTGTCCTTTGTCCCCTTTTCCTTCTGCATAAGTGACTTACGTGATCTGTGAAGCTCTTTTTCTATGATGTTTTTCATAAACTTGTTTATTATTGTGTAGGATGACTTTAGAATGGTGTATATTATTTACTCATATTTTACGGACCAACATTTAAAAGCATTGGAAATGTGATGCGAGTGTAACAAACAAAATGCTGTAAATATTTTTCAAAGCACAATATTTCAAAGTATGTTTAATATTAAAGTTGTCACTGCAAAATCTAAGCTAAATCTGTTTTTTATTTTGAAACTGGATTGTTTACCTTTTAGGGATTAGGCAAAGAGGAGTCCCAAAATGAAAAACAGACCAAAAAGAGTCTCTTACCAGCTTTGGAAAAGAAGTTAACTAGAGTGCCATCGAAGTCACTGGACTTGAATAAAAATGAGTATCTTTCTCTGGACAAAAGCAGCACTTCAGATTCTGTTGATGAAGGTAAATAATTTCTTATAAATTTTATTAAAATTTCAGTTATGTCTTCTTATGTTTATCTTTGTAATAGGGGTGTGCAGATTGAGAATTTAGTTTCATTAGACACAGTCTCACCCTATAAAGAACCAAAAAAGGAATGGAAGCTTATAGAAAATAGTAGAAAGAGGCTGTTAAATCTAACATATCCCACTGTCTTCAGAAGCCTGGAATCTGAAAAGCTTTGCATTTAGCTTTTAAATGTGGTGTTAATAAAAATTCTGTGTGCCTATTCCTATATACCAGGCAGTGAAATATGCTCACACGTCATAGGTACAGTGACATATTATTTCATTTGGGCTATCCCTCATTTTCCTGGTAGGGAAAATAAGACTAAATCTAAAATCATGCAGCTAGTTAACTATGCAGAACTTGAGTTAATGACCAGGTGTCTCCGTCCAGTTTTCTTTTTACTTTACTTCAATACTGCCCAAATTATTTTCTTTTCCTCCTTTTTAAAGAAGACACCTTAGCAAGGTTTTTCTAAACCTGTTTTGTGTATAATTATGAAAGCAAGTAGTTATGGCAGGGATGCATTCTGACATGAATATTAATTTAAATTATTGAGTAGCCTCCAAAAGGAAATAAAGATTCTTGAAAATTCTAGAGAGGAAATCTTTCTCTCTTTAAATGATTTTTTAAAAAGTGTACTCATCAGTGTTACTCAGAACAATACTCAAATATTTTTGTGTGAAGATGCAAGCTTTTGATTGTTGTTATGTTTTAGCATAATGGGATGAGTTTTTGAAAGCAAGAGCATGGAAGGTTCATCATAATGGCTCCTGACTTTGATTTGTTTTTACTGTAGTCTATTTCCATTTAGTTTTAATTCACTTTTAGAGGAACATTCTATATTTGAAATTTATTATAAAGATAAATGATAATAATATTCCATATGGCATTAAAAAAAGACTTATTTGGCTGGGCACAGTGGCTCACGCCTATAATCCCAGCACTTTGGGAGGCTGAGGTGGGCAGATCACGTGGTCAGGAGTTCAAGACCAGTCTGGTCAATGTAGTGAAACCCTGTCTCTACTAAAAATACAAAAAATTAGCCGGGTGTGGTGGTGTGCACCTGTAATCCCAGCTACTCAGGAGGCTGAGGCAGGAGAATCTCATGAACCCAGGAGGCGGAGGTTGCTGTGAGCCAAGATCGCGCCACTGCACTCTGGCCTGAGCGACAGTGCGAGACTCTGTCTCAAAAAGCAAAACAAAACAAAAAACTTACTTGTTTTTAGAAGGCCAACAGAGCTTAAGCTTGATCCTAATATGATGATAAAGAGAATCATGACCCAAAGGCCTTCTGAATTTCAAGAGTATTATATTCTAGATGTTTTTCACATTTTGTATTGTAATCCATTTTGTTTTGTATTGTAATTCATGTGTACATGGGGTCTAGAGTGGGCTCAACAAATAGCAGTCCTTCTTGACCACCCTGGTGGTAACAAAATTGGGAAAGAAAATGAAGAGCAAGTCAGATAGAGGCCAAAATATCACCTTTTATACTAACAGTAACAAAATCAGCAGATGTCAGTATGTGTGAAAGATAAGTGGGCTGCTGATGGAGCTGAAGAGTGAGGTGGACTTACCTATCAATCACAGGCAATGTTCAACCTCCTCCCCCGCTGGAGGGACGATCCCCCCTGGAGGAGAACCAGCTTCTGTGGGCACCTAGATCCAGAAGGAAGGACAGAGGTGTGACAAGCCTACCCAGCATCCTCCTTCCACATTTACTAACTGTGCTAGTAGCTCAGGCTGCCATAACAAAATGCTACAGATTGGGTAGCTTCAACAACAGAAATTTATTTCATATAATTCTGGAGGATAGAAACCTCAGATCAAGGTTTGGCAGAGTTGGTTTCTGGTGAAGGCTCTCTTCCTGGCTTGCCACCTTCTCACTGTGTCTTCTCATAGCCTTTCCTTAGCACATGCGCATGGATAGAGGGGCAAAGTGTGAGGGAGGAGCAGGGGGCAACAGACACACACACACACACACACACACACACACACACACACACAGAGAGAGAGAAAGAGAGCATGCATGAGCAAACTCTCTGGTATTTTTTTTTTTTTCTTTTTGAGACAGAGTCTGGCTCCGTCCCCCAGGCTGGAGTGCAGTGGCATGATCTTGGCTCACTGCAATCTCTGCCTCCAGGGTTCAAGTGATTCTTGTGCCTCAACCTCTGGAACACCTGGAGTAGCTGGGATTACAAACATGCACCACCACGCCCCGCTAATTTTTTGTAATTTTAGTAGAGAGGGGGTTTCCTCATGTTGGCCAGGCTGGTCTTGAACTCCTGGCCTCAACTGATCCTTTAACCTCGGCCTCCCAAAGTGTCTGGTGTCTCTTCTTACAAGGACACTAATTCTACCAGATATGGGACCCACCTTATTTAACTTAATTACTTTCTTTTTTTTTTTTTTTTTTTTT
>NW_012108419.1:564792-565584 GCF_000951045.1 Mandrillus leucophaeus
CAATACTGCCCAAATTATTTTCTTTTCCTCCTTTTTAAAGAAGACACCTTAGCAAGGTTTTTCTAAACCTGTTTTGTGTATAATTATGAAAGCAAGTAGTTATGGCAGGGATGCATTCTGACATGAATATTAATTTAAATTATTGAGTAGCCTCCAAAAGGAAATAAAGATTCTTGAAAATTCTAGAGAGGAAATCTTTCTCTCTTTAAATGATTTTTTAAAAAGTGTACTCATCAGTGTTACTCAGAACAATACTCAAATATTTTTGTGTGAAGATGCAAGCTTTTGATTGTTGTTATGTTTTAGCATAATGGGATGAGTTTTTGAAAGCAAGAGCATGGAAGGTTCATCATAATGGCTCCTGACTTTGATTTGTTTTTACTGTAGTCTATTTCCATTTAGTTTTAATTCACTTTTAGAGGAACATTCTATATTTGAAATTTATTATAAAGATAAATGATAATAATATTCCATATGGCATTAAAAAAAGACTTATTTGGCTGGGCACAGTGGCTCACGCCTATAATCCCAGCACTTTGGGAGGCTGAGGTGGGCAGATCACGTGGTCAGGAGTTCAAGACCAGTCTGGTCAATGTAGTGAAACCCTGTCTCTACTAAAAATACAAAAAATTAGCCGGGTGTGGTGGTGTGCACCTGTAATCCCAGCTACTCAGGAGGCTGAGGCAGGAGAATCTCATGAACCCAGGAGGCGGAGGTTGCTGTGAGCCAAGATCGCGCCACTGCACTCTGGCCTGAGCGACAGTGCGAGACTCTGTCTCAAAAAGCAAAACA